>NW_027187332.1:14805200-15008916 GCF_028583685.1 Petaurus breviceps papuanus | reverse complement strand
AGAGAAGAGAAGAGAAGAGAAGAGAAGAGAAGAGAAGAGAAGAGAAGGCTGGATAAGTTATAATTTTTTTTTTTTTTTGCTTTTTGGAGGACAATTGGGGTTAAGCAACTTGCCCAAGGTTACACGGCTAGTTGTGTGTGTGCGCGCGCGTGTGTGTGTGTGTCTGTGTGTGTGTGTTAAGTGTCTGAGGTTGGAACCAAACTCAGGTCCTCCTGACTAGGGGGACCACCGTTTTACTCACTGTGCCACCTAGCCACCCCCGATAAGTTATAAATTAACATTCATCCACCAACAATTGAGAGGAAGTACCAAAAATCAATGTTACAAGTACAAAATGTAAAAATTTTCTCACTACTAGAAGGCTTGAATCTGCCTGATCCTGTGTCCCCACTGCAATACCTGAACTCAAGTTCCTTTGTTGAATTTAGTCAGATTCATACTCTGACCTCTTATTTCTGACACCATAAGAACTAGATTGGTAAATAACTCCATTCTGATGACAATTTCCATCATTCCATTGATATGCTGAATTCACCATTATTCTAGGGTTCACTCATTGGTTTCATGTTAAAAATAGCAAGTGTAGCAAATTTAAGGTTAGAATCATATTCTCTTAGTTAGGAGTCTCATAAATTATTTAGTCGAAACCTCCCAACTGAAGTATGAATTTCTTCTACAACATTCCCAACAAGTAAACATACAGGCTCTGCTCCAATGATGGGAGGCTCATTACCTAAGAAGTTATTCTGTTTGAGGAAGGAAGGAAGGAAGAAAGGAAGGAAGGAAGGAAGGAAGGAAGGAAGGAAGGAAGGAAGGAAGGAAGTAATTATTCAAAGTAATTATTCAAAAGGCTTTTGGACAGGAAAATATCAATTAAGCAATAGATAATTATTAAGCACCTATCATTACAAGATAACACATCAAGTGCTATGAAGGAAGGAAGGAAGGAAGGAAGGAAGGAAGGAAGGAAGGAAGGAAGGAAGGAAGGAAGGAAGGAAGGAAGGAATGGAAAGAGAAAGTATTTAATAAGCATTTACATAAGTATCCAGTACAAATATCTCATTTGATCCTCACAACAACCTTGGGAAGTAGGTACTATTATTATTCCCACTTTATAGTTGAGAAAACTAAGTTAGACAGACATAGCTAGTAAGTATCTAAGACCAGATTTGAACTCAGGTCTCTCTTTACTCCAGGTCAAATGCTCTATCCATTATGCCATCTAACTGCTTCTAATAACACTAAACAACAGAGAATTATGAAATTAGCTCCCAGTAACTTCCATCGCTTGGCCCCAGTTGTGCTTTCTGGGGCCAATTAAAATAATCCATCTTCTATGTGAAATTACCTAATTATGCCTAGCAACTTGCAGATAAAAAAATTTAAAAGGGAATAGTCAACACTAGATAAGAATATTAAGACAGATAATAGAAAACTTCAAATAAATCATCAGCAATTTTAGGTCCTTAAATGTTAGCTGTTCTGCCACAAGGAATTTGGTCATAATACCCGCTGTTTAGGTAGAGCCTCATAACCAGGGTGTGAGGTCTCTTTTGGGGGTAGAAAATGAGATAGAAGGTATTAATGAAGAAGAGATCCTTGGAATTTTGTTGCTGTTGCAGCTGAACACTTAGTTCAGGGCTCCAGTTGCACTCCTCAGGGCACTTGTTGAAATGGAACAATGACAGACAGCAACATCCCTACTCAACTTGGCAAAACTCCATAGCACTAGTGACCACATGGGTCTATGGGACTATGATCTAAATTCAACTGGAGGACAAAAGAATCTATTGCTGAAATATTCCACCTTCCTGATGAATTGGATCCAAAATTGATTAATTTCAACCACAAATAATTTGGGGTTGACTGTCTTATGTAAAGACATCTGGGAGGGAAATGACTGTACAAATGACAAACTATTGGTTTTTTAATGATTCCTGACACACACTACTGCTGCATTCCCCCTGCTCATCAGAACTACAACTCTGCCAGTAATTATTCAAAAGGCTTTTGGACAGGAAAATATCAATTAAGCAATAGATAATTATTAAGCACCTATCATTACAAGATAACACATCAAGTGCTATGAAGGAAAAATAAGTTTAAGCTCAGGCCCCTTGTTCTTAAAGAACAAAAACTCTCGTTAGCTTATAAAACACATTAATGGGGTATCACAAGAGCCTCAGTACATCATAATGGCATTTCTTTTTTCTCAATTACATGTCAAAAAAATTTTTAGCATTCATTTTTATAAGATTCTGAGTTCCAAATTTTTCTCCTTCCCTCCCTTTCCTGCTCTCTTCCTAAAATCATAGCCAATTTCATAGAGGTTATACATGTGCTAGCCTGTAAAACATCTTTCCATATTAGTCAGTTATGAAACAAGAAACAGATCAAAAGGGAAAAAACAGGGGTGGCCAGGTAGCACAGAAAGTAAGAGCACTGGCCCCAGTATAGGGATGACCTGGGGATTGAATCCAGACTCAGACACTTAGCACCTACCCAGAAACACCTGGCCATGTAACCTTGAGCAAGTTACTTAATCCCAATTGCTTAAAAAAAGGAAAAAACACAAAAAAGAATAAAGTAAGTGAAAAAAGTATACTTTGATCTGCATTCAGAATCCATAAGTTCTTTATCTGAAGGGGATACACTTTCCATCATGAGTCTTTTGGAATTGTCTTGGATCATTTTATTGCTGAGAAGAGCTAAGTCTATCATAGTTGAACACCACACAATGTTGTTGTTACTGTGTACAATGTTCTCCTGGTTCTGCTCATTTCCATCAATGTATACAAGTGTTTACAGGTTGTTCTGAAAATTGCCTGTTCATCATTTCTTATAGCACAATAGTATTCCATTACATTCATATACCAGTTTGATCACCCATTCCCCAATTGATGGGCATCCCCTCAATTTCCAATTTTCTTTCACCATGAAAAGGGTTGCTATAAATATTTTTTAACATGTAGGTCTTTTTTACCCTTTTATAATTTATTTGGTATACAGACATGGTAGTGGTATTTCTGGATCAAAGTATATGGACAATTTGCTATTTTGGCCATAATTCCAAATTACTCTCTAGAGTGATTGGATCAGTTCACAACTCCACCAACAATGCATTAGTGCCCTCATCTTATCCAATATTTATCACTTTCTTTTTTTGTCATATAAGCCAGTCTAATAGACATAGGGTGGTGCCTAAGAATTGTTTTAATTTGCAGTTCTCTAATCAAAACTGATTTAGAGCACTTCTTCAAATGCCAATAGATTGCTTTCATTTCTTCATCTGAAAACTGCCTATGCATATCCTTTGATCGTTTATCAATTTGAGGATGATCATATTCTTATAATTATAAGAATGATCATATTCTTATAAATTTGACTCAGTTCTCTATAAATTTCAGAAATAAGGATTCTGGTTATTGATTCACTCTGCTATCCACTTCTGTTTTATGGGAGACTTCATCTCATTCATATTCACAGTTATGATTACTAACTGTGTATTTCTCTCTATCCTATTTTTCCTCTTATTTTTCTTTCTCCTTTTACCCTTTCTCTCCTTCACAGAGTTTTGCTTCTATCTACAACCTCCCCCCATTTTCTCTTTCTTCTGTCAGTCCCCCTACCCCTTTACTTAATCTTCTTCCTACTTTCCTGTCAGGTAAGATATTTCTATATTCAACTGATTGTGTATATTATTCCTTCTTTGATCCAATTCTTATGAAAGTAAGGTTCAAGCAATGCCCAGTGTGTACATTCCCATTTCTCCCTCCACTATAATAGGTTTTTTTAGACCTCTTCATGTGAAATAATTTACCCCCATTCAGCCCCTCCCTTCCTTCTGTGCTTAGTGTACTCCTCTTTCTCATGCCTTAATTATTTTATGTCAATCCCTTAAATTCACCTTATACCAGTACACTCTATTCATACATATTCCTTCTGCTTGTACTATTAGTAATTTTTAAAATTACAATTATCACCTTCCCATGAAGGCATGTAAATAATTCAGTTCCATTGAATCCTTTATGTTTTCTTTTTTCCTTCTTAGTTTTCTCTTAGGTCTTCATGTTGAATATCAAATTTTTCTTGTTCAGTTCTGCTCTCCCTTTATGAAAGTTTAAAATCCCACCATTTCATTGAATGACCATATTTCCCTTGAAGGATTATGCTTAATTTTTGCCAGGTATGTGATTATATGTTGTAGGCCTAGTTCTTTTACCTTCCAGAATATCATGTTCAATGACTTCCATCCTTTAATGTTACAGTTGCTAAATCCTGTGTAATCCTGATTGTGGCTCCCTGATTTTAAATTGTTTCTGTTTTACCATTTGCCTTATTTTTTCCTTAACCTAATAGTTCTGAAATTGGCTATAAATGTTTCTTGGAGATTTTATTTTGAGGTGATCAGTGGATTCTTTTAATGCCTACTTTGCCCTTTGGTTCCAAGATATCAGGGCCATTTTCCTTGAAAATTTCTTGAAGGATGCTGTACATATCCTCCTTTTGATTATGGCTTTCAGGCAGTCCAATGATACTGACATTGTCTATCCTGGATTTATTTTCCAGGTCAGTTGTTTTTCCAATGAGGTATTTTGTATTTTCTTCTATTTTATCATTATTTTGAATCTGTTTGATTCTTGATGCCTCATGGAGCCACTAGATTCCACTTGCCCAATTCTAACTTTTAAAGTGCCATTTTCCTCAGTTAGCTTTTGTATTTCCTTTTCTACTTGGCCAATTGCACTTTTTTTTCAAGCAATTGGTGTTAAGTACTTGCTCAAGGTTACACGGCAAGGTGTTTCTGGGTGGGTGCTAAGTGTCTGAGCCCAGATTAAATCCCCAGGTCATCCTGACACTGGGGACAGTGCTCTTACTTTCTGTGCTACCTGGCTACCACATCAATTGCACTTTTTAAGAAGCTGTTTTCTTTTTCCAATCTATTGCTTCTTTTTTCAGATTTCTCTTACATCACTCTCATTTATTCTTCCAATTTTACTTCTACCTTAAGTATATGATTTTAATCTCCTTTTGAGCTCTT
This sequence comes from Petaurus breviceps papuanus, assembly GCF_028583685.1. Taxonomy (NCBI): domain Eukaryota; kingdom Metazoa; phylum Chordata; class Mammalia; order Diprotodontia; family Petauridae; genus Petaurus; species Petaurus breviceps. The sequence goes on along the minus strand of NW_027187332.1, from coordinate 15,003,875 downwards.
CCATGAGTTCTTTCTGGGCTTGAGACCATTTACTGTTTTTCTTTGGGACTTTGCCCATAGGTATTTTGACACTGTTTTCTTCTTCTGAGTTTGTCTTGATCTTCTCTGTCTCCATAATAATTTTCTATGGCCAGATTCTTTTTTTTGTTGTCATTTTTGTTTTGTTTTTTATCTTTTTTAGTCTTTTCCTTTTCTTTTAAATTTGAGCTCTGTTCCCAGGGTGGAAGGCCCACCACTGTCTCAGATTTCTTGTGACAGGTTCTACTGGCCCTGGTTGTTTACCTGGTATTGCACTGATGTTACCCTGAGGCCCCAGGGGACCCTGAGGTTCAAGTGTGCCTGGTGCTGCTGGAGACAATAGGGGTCTGACAGCTTACCTGGTATTGCATTGAGGTCCTAGTGTTGGTGTCTGGTATATGCTGAAGGTGGTGGAGTGGTTCTGCATTTCCCTAGGCTACAATGAAGCATATGGCAGTTGGGCTGCTGTAGGCTGCCTGTTTGCCTGGGTCTATGCTGAAGCACTGTGGTAGTTCTCTGGAACTGGCATCTGCCTGTTCCCCTGGCTATGTTGAGGCATGTGGAGGGTACTAGTGTTGACATTTGCCTGTTCCACTGCACTAGGGTGTTTGCTAAAGTGGAGCTTGTTGCTGGCTTGCAGGGAAGCTTCCTTTCCTGGACTGTGCTCCCCTTTTACCTGAGTGAGATAAACCTTTCCTACCAACATTTCAAGTTTCTTGGGCTAAAAGATTGTTTCAAATCATTTTTGCTTGTTCTGCTGTTCCAGTATTTGGTTTGGGGTGCTATTTTATGGTTGTTTAGAGGTGATTATGGGTGAGATATGGCAATTCATGACTTATTCCACAATCTTGGCTCCTGGAAATCTTCTAACAGACCATTTTTTAAGAAAAAATTTTCTTAAAAATGCATGAGACTCTTGTGACACCCTATATAAAGATGATTAACAATATAAGGAAATATATAAATATCAATTTTTTAAAAAATCTATCCTTGGACCAAGGATTAGATGCTTTGCCTTTCAAAATTTGAAAGGATCCAAAGGTGAGAGATTATAGATTGGGTGCCAGACAGAAAATATAAAAAGACTTTGAAAAGACAGAATAATGGAATCAATATGTGAAATTTAATAAGGCTAAGTATTTATATGTATCTAATTACTATTATTTTAAAATATTGCTACTCATCTAATATTTGTTAACTACACATGGGTTACACAAAGTACAAGATATGGAAGAGAAGGCTAGTTCATGTCAAGACATATGGGGTTTAATAAACTATTTTTTTTTGCCTTTTGGAGGGGGGAAGGCAGGGCAATTGGGGTTAAGTGACTTGGCCAAGGTCACACAACTAATAAGTGTTAAGTGTCTGAGGCTAGGTTTGAACTTAGGACCTTCTGACTTCAGGGCCGGTGTTCTATTTATTGCCCCAACTACCAACCCCTAAAGTGAATTTTCAATATGACTGAAGTATAATAATACAGCAACCTTAAAATATAAAGTAATCTAATGTTGCATAGAAAGACTTTTGTCCAAAAAGAGAGGGATGACATTTCTATGGTCCTAGTCAGAATACATCTCATATATTAAGCTCAGTCTTTTCTTCAGTATTTTAAAAATAAAATAGAGAGACTAGAAGACAGAACAGGATAACCAGATGGTTGGGAACCAAAGACAATTTGTGAATTGATGGAAGGAATTAGTGATATTTACAGCCTAGGAAAGAGAAGATTCAGGGGAGAGTATAACAACCTAAATTTTTTAAGACCTGTCCCATAGAATAGTACTTGGTGAGAAAGGGCAGATCTAGGAGCACTGCATGGAAGATATAGTTTTTGACTCAGTATAATAGAATGATTTCTAATAATTAAAACTCTCCCATAACAAAAGGGGAAGCCTCACTAGGTAGTGAGTGAGTTAGTTCTCCAGTGATGGAGATTTCCAAACAGAATCTGGATAAGTACTTCTCAGGTCCCTCCCACCTCCAGATCTATGACCTTGTCACCACTAGTTGGGCACATTATATAGAGTATTCCTGCTTAAGCTGAGATTGGACTCAATAAACTCTTAGATCCTCTCCAATTCAGATTATGTGACTCTAAGTCATTCTATTCTAAGGTTCCCCTATCTTCAAAAGAAGGAAAGGAGATACCACAAAATAACTCCATGGCTCTAAATTCAATGCCAGGATTTCCTTTTTTCTTCTCTTACTCAAACTAAGCATTGTCATTTTTCTTAGGTTTTGTGTGTTTTTTTTTTCCAAAGAGCTTAATCAGTTTTGTTACTTTTCCCTGGGACAGACCTTAGTTTTCTCAATCTTATTAAAGTAATGGAAGTTCATATCTGGACCTAACTAATACCTAATCAACTCTAAGTAAAATAATGGAATTACTTCATGGTTTCTGCCTGTTATGCCCTAATTCCAAATCAGTAATGGAATGATGATTTAGATTATATGGGATGATCTAGCAATAAAAGACAAAATTAGTGCCACAGTTCCTGATCATGTTCAACTAAATGGGTTATGAAGTAAAATTTCAATGCTGCTGATAAAGATTAAAATTAATGCTCAGAACATGCTGTGACTTTCAAGGCTTAGGCAAGTGAATTCTATTGAATATTGCTGTATATTAGCAGACACAGCATATGGTGATAGTACATTCTAACTTGATTTGGTTAGAGAGAGCTAGATGGCTTAGTAGACAGAATGCTGGGCCCAGAGTCAGGAAGACCTGAGTCAAAATCTGGCCTCAGACACTTACTACCTGTGTGACCCTGAACAATTCATTTAACCTCTTTGCATTAATTCACTGGAGAAGGAAATGGCAACACACTCTAACATCTTTGCCAAGAAAAACCCATGGACAGTACAGTCTATGGGGTTATGAAAGAGTCAGACACAACTGAACAACAACAATCTCAAACAAGGGGATGGGAAATCTCTATTCTCCTTAAGCAAAAACTAGTAGCTTGACAATAATACACAGATACAGAATATATCATATTTGGCTCAAATTGTGAGTAGGTTTTTCATGAACATTCGCAAGTTAAAGGATTCATCTCTATAACTAATACCAGAGATTTCAAATTCTACCTTCATTCTCTTCTGACAAAGTTACAAGAACTAGCCTATTCCCTCTTATTCTTTCTTGAAATTCCATAGACTTTATTCAAAAAAAGGTTTTTTTTTAACTTTATTTAAATAATGCAGAAGCATGTAGAAAGCATAGTGTCCTAATGTGTTTTGTATCATACTGAGAATAAGCAAGGCCTAATCCTTAGGCTGATTGCCAGTATTCCCTTTAAACTTTTGGCAAACCAATTATATTTCTAGGAAATAAATTAGTTTACCCTCCTGATCTTTTCAAACATAGCAGTCAAGTCTGCTGATAAAGCATGGTCTTTTCATGTGGGAGATTTGAAGTCAACAATTTCTACAAGGCTCTTTGTTATGAAACTGGCATTGAGGTGATAAGACTACTTTTTGGTTTTCAAGTCTTTAGAACAAAATGATCACCATGCCAACCTTCCTCTCTTCTCAGTACACCTAAAAAAACATTCTAATCTCACAAAGCTGCTTGGCCTATTGGATTCATCATTTACTGCTATAATGGGTGAGTATGATCAAAAAGAACACCGAATTCTGAATAGCTAATAAATAATTCTGCTTTTTTCACTAGTTATATTAATAAACTGTCTTTCACTCTTGGCAGGTTTTTGTTTTGTTATGTATTGCTTCATTCTCTTCTATTTGTTTGATTTGGATAAATTAAGATTCTTAAGAGTCCAGTTTCCTTTCATATTCAGGCTGCTTACGAGGGCCACTACTTTGAGAACAAAGGCTCATAGAAAGGAGATAATGATATGGAAGGATGTAGAGAATAGAAAGGTAGCCCACTAAAAGATTAATTTCTAAAGCAGTCTTTAGAGCACCTATATCAGCAATTTTCAACCTGAGGTCAATGGAAATTGAAAAGGATCCACAATAAAACTGAGACAAAGACTCATCTTGCTTTTAGACACTACTTTCAGACCATTATTCATTATGAATCATAGATAGGATTTAGAACTGGAAAGGACCTGGCAAATCACCTCTGCCAGACTCCTAAATTTACATAGGAAAAATGAGGTGATCTATGAAGTAGCAAAACTCATATTCGAACAAGCTACCTTTAACTTCAACACTTACACTCTTTATAAGTAATCTAAGACTGTTGTCCCAGGGTTACATGCTCTGGATTTACACAGTTTCTATTTGATCCCAGAGCTACCTGAAAAGATCTTTCTCTGGTTCATTTAGCTGCCTATTCAGAGTTCTCTTTGGGAAACCTCACTCTATAGGTTGTGTCTAGCTATACAAAAAATGTAGAAAATAGAGTATCTAGGCATGCCACTTTGTAACACAATTATCCCTGTGCTACCAATCCCAGCACTCCTTCTCCTGGGTCCTGCCTTTCTCTCCATCCCTGAGAAGGTTAGTACCAGACTCTATAAGGGATAAGCTGCCCTTTCTCCCAGCACAACAGTACATCCACAGTCAGACTATCCCTTTGCAGAACCATACATACCCACAACCCACCCCCAATTAAATTTGCTTTAGGCAAAATAATTTCTAATTATATTTCTGGTTCTACATAATCAAAGGCATTTTTGAAATGTTCCATCCATTTCAAAACCACCACCCTCTAGGGCCAGAGAGCAAAGGATGCATTTTACATCCTTGGTTCTATATGAAATTATGACTTCCTTGAAATGCTAAATTTCCATTCTTACATTAGCCACTATTTTAAATAAAAAATAAAGGTTGCAAAAACAGAGATGGAAATGCTATCAAAGTAACTCCTGAGCTGTAAGTGGGAAAAGGAGATAGTTACCAAAAGAGAACAATGAAGACCCATTTGTTTTGCAATGCACAAAAGGGAAGGAATAGATTTCTAAAATGTTGATTTAAAATTCCAATTTGCAATACTGTTTTGAGGTCAAACGAAAACGAAGAATGTGGCAGTATTAATCAGGTTGATAAACCTGCTCTAGACAATTCAGACTAATTTTTTTAAGTCCTTCACATTGTGGCATACACACACACACACACACCCCAACACGAAGATGATGAGTTCTTGGAACAGGAACTATCTTTTGCTATTTTTGGTACTCCTAGCATTTAGCAAAATGCCTGGTGCATAATATGTGCTTAATAAATGTTTGTTGACTGGTTTTTTCTTTTTTTTGTCTTTATTGATTTGTTTGTTTACTTTTAGTTTATATGATTCAGTTCCACAAGGCAGCATGCAATCAAGTATAGGATCTGTAAATACTTTCACATTAGACATTAGTCAGGTTGTAAAGAAGGATTACAACTGATGGAATGAATAATGGGAAAGAGGAAACAAAACCAAACAAGAAAAAGAAAGAGAACAGGTAGTTTGCTTCAGTCGCATTCAAACTCTGTTCTTTCTAGTACTTTCTCTGAATGTAAACATCTTCTTCCATCATGAGTCTTTTGGAGTTGTCTTATAACCTTGCATTGCTGAGAAGAGTCCAGCCAACAAAGCTGGTCGTCACATATATGTTGTGTCTGTAATTGTGTAAAAATTTCTGCTGGTTCTGCTCTTCTTCAGTTCATATAAGCCTCTCCAGGTAAACATGAAGTTCATCTGCTCCTCATTTCTTATAGCACAATAGTATTCCATTACATCATATACCACAACTTGGTTAGCCATTCCCCAATTGATGGGCATCTGTTAATTTCCAGTTCTTTGCCACCACAAAAAGAGCTGCTATAAATATTTTTGTACATATGGGTCTTCCTCCCACTTCTATGATCTCTTTGGGATATAACCCTAGAAGTGGTATTGCTGGGTTAAAAGGTCAAATAACTTTATTTATAGCCCTTTGGTCATAGTTCCAGATTGCTCTCCAGAATGGTTGAATCATTTCACAACTCCCCCAACAATGCATTAGTGTTCCTATTTTTCCACATCCTCTCCAGCATTTATCATTTTCCTGTATTGTCATTTTAGCCAATCTGACCGGTGAGATGTGGTACTGCTTGATTGATTCTAAACTACAACTGATGCTGAAGCAACATACATGTCCGAAACTGCTCATGAATCAGTCATTCTTTATTAGTTCATAGAGATATAATTCTTTCCCATAGTAACCTGCCCTTCATCCAAAAAGTGCTCCCTTGTAGCTGCTAATGTTATAACAAGTATAAGTTAATTTGTCTGTTGCTGTTGTGTTTAGTAGTTTGTAATATTGGTATTAAATGCTGCATTGTCAAAAAGAAACATGAATTTTGAGCAATCATAGAAGTTATTAAGAATACAGGAGCATCACAAGACCTAGAATATTTGACTTCAGAAGGTATACATTCTTTAATATAACTCAAACAAGCATGAAATAATTAGTAAATAGGACAGTATTTAATCAAGTGCTAAACTTTGTGATGAAATTTTATAGGATTACTGAGAAGCCACAGAAAGCTTCAAGAAAGAGGAAGTGTTTTAGTTTTGCCCACAGGGTGGGGAAGATAAGGATAATTAGAAAGAAGAAAGAAACATCCAAGTAGAGGGGAGGCACAGAAAAAAATTTGAGCATGTCATGTTCATAGGACAGTAAATGGACTGAATTGAGTGTATTCTGGGAGAATTATAAGAAATAAGTTGGGAGAGTTAGGATCTAGAAAGAACCTTAGAGGTCACTGAATTGAACATTGTCATTTTACAGAAAATGAAACAGAGAAATTCAATGACATGTTAGAATCACATAACTTAGCAACTAATCTAAAGTGGGATTAGAACCAAGGTCTTCCAAACTCCCAAATCCAAAACTTTATTCACTACAAAATGCTGCCTCTAAGACTGGGAAGAGATTTGAAAGCAAGCAAAGCAGCACAGACAGAAACATGGATTTATCACATTTTACTTCCCAAATTTTCTTTCAGTCAGAGAATAATTGATAAATTGGGATATATGGGGTATTCAAGGAGACTAAAACCTCTGGTGTGAGGGTTTGCTGAGCCCTTTTCAGGGCTTCTCATCTTCCTTTGCTGTTTATCCGCCACCCAATTCTCACCTGTGGCTGCAAGAAGCTGTAGCATGTGCAATGTCCACACATGTAAAAATGTGTCAGAAGAAGGGTTAAAACAGGTTGAGGTTAACCAATGGGTCTCAAAACCATCGTGAGTTAGAGAAATGTCAAAATGAAGCATGTGAAGACTTCCCCCAGTAGAATCATCAGAGGAGAGCAATTTGTTCCAATGGCCATGAAGATAGCTGAAGCAGGTGCTGTGGAGTGCTTAGAGCTTGATCAGACATCAAAGATACCAAGATCATCCACTGGATCCTTGGCCATAGCCAGTTACCTTTACTAGACTCTGTGACTCAGGAATAGAAAGTGAGGCTGATATCTTTGTGGCTCACTTAAATCCAATGCATGCTCAAGTCAAGACATTACCCCTGTGAAGTCATTGGTCCTCTTCAAAAACAAAGAATGAACAACAACAATTGATAAATCAAGATTGATCCCTTTGTTTTATTTGTAAGTCAAATATTAATAAGCAGGCAAATAAATAAGTTCAGTCAAAGCAGTTGAATTTTTCTATGTGTAGCTAAAATTACATAACTTTTTTTTTCGTTGAGATACAGCAATATTCCTATATGATTGCATAAATAAAGATCCCTACTATATAAATGATCGGTTTTTAGAAGTTCTAACTGAACAGAAAAAAGTGTCCAAAAAATGTATATCACTTAGCTTTTGGTGTGCTCTGTGGAAGTGATTCAATTCAACAATTCAATTCAATTAATATTTATTATTCCCCTTTATGCAAATTACTCTATGTCCTGGAGATATTGAAATTTAATTGTAAATTATAGTAATCGTGATGGTGCCAGTCTCTAACTTCAAGAACTTATATGATACTGTAAGCATCTTTCTCTAGTCATTCTACAAAACCAAGGATCTGTTTTCATCAATATGATTCATGTAAAGATGAAGTCAGAGATTCACAGAGAGGGGGTCAGAAATGCAATGATTTCACTAAGAACTCTTCACATAATAGTTAATGGTTTACTAAAGATATGAAACAGTAGTCACTAATTCTTGAGCAATTCTCATATATTATATACAATGTCTGCTTCCCTCTTCTACAAAAACCATGCAATAATGTAGTACTCATTATTTTCATCTTCATGTTCATAGTAACTGACAAGAAAAATGCATAATTGTTTTAAAAAAACAATGCAAACAGAAAAAACAAATATGATGGCTAGCAATGGAATTATGCTGTATTTTCTCACAGAGTTGACTTTATTTAACCATGAACAACAATTTCTTCTTTGTATGTCATCTTTCATATAAAAATGTTTAACCAATTGTCTTCAATTGATTGCTGACACATTTGTAACTAAATTAAGTTAATCCACTGCAAAAAAAATTCTCCAAATATGAGGGATATAAAATCTACTTACGTGATCTAACCATTACAACATTGTGACTTTTAATGCATTAGGGATTAAAGGACTCTACTGACTTTATTCTTTCTGGAATCTACCCTCAGTTGACTATTCTTCTTGGTCTATAGGACATGAATTGAGTACCTTACTTGATCACTGGGCCTCTCTATTAACTAATAATAATAACTGGTTTTTATATAGTTCTTTAAGGTTGGCAGAGTGCTTTACAAATATTAATTCCTTTTATCCACACAGCACTATGAAGTAGGTGCTATTAATATCCTCATTTTAGAGATGGGAAACTGAGGCTGGGAGAGGTTAAGTGATTTGTGAAGGGCCAGATAGCTAGTATCTGAGGCTTGATTTGAGCTCAGTTATGTCCTGCTTCCATGCTGAGCACCCTATTCACTGTAGCACTTAGCTTGACTCATTTAATTAGCTGCCTCCCATTTAACTTGTGGAGAATATTTACTAAACACATACTTTCCCTCCTAAATTCTCTACAAAATCTCTATACTTTTGTCATCCCAAAGGCACCATGATTATCCCTGTTTGCAAGCCCTATACCTTGTTATTATTCTGACTTTTCTCCATTTTTGCTTATATATTTCATCTAACACCCCATTCCTTGAGAAATGAGTTATCTTATTCACCAGCTTTTCTATCCATTTCCTCTTCCATAATGCCATCAAATTCACTGAACAAATATTGAGGCATGACAATATCTTGATACTTCAATGGGCTCTATGATCTTCTTGGTGTACATATACCCTCTAACTGTTCAGGTAACAACTTATCCATACTTTCTAATCATGTGAAATTCGTGTTCCTGCCCTCCCAAAATTCTCCTCAGATATCCCATGCAGAATACTAGAGATTTCCCTCTAGGTATCTTGTCATTAAAAAGTACTAGTGAAACACACGGATTAAGCAACTGTTCCTCATCAATTCCTCCTTCTTCTATTTCACACTGGCTCTAGAGCCTACCTAAATCTCTAAGAGAAGAGCTCATGTCTATTTCAGGACATGAATGCTCTGCCAAAAGGTTTCTCTAACAGCTACAGCCCTCATGATGGCTCTCTCTACCAAGATGTTTCTTTTGCAAATATATTCTTAATTAACCATAATGTTTAACTACTAAAACTATATACACTATCCTCTAATGCAGTAGATAACAGTTTCTGTTACATACCTTTCTCCATTTCTCCCTGCTCCAATTTGATCTGCATCCTGAATTCAAAATTACTTTCTCCATGTTTGACATTTTGACCATGTTAGTCCTCTACTCAAAATCCCCAAAGCTCCTTATATTAAATTTTATGTCTTTCACTATTTCAACATTACATTACAGCCTTCACTCTAGTGAGATGGACTTCCTGAAGTACCAGATTCCCTCCCTTTTCCCCTATGACAGTATCATGAGCTCACTTTTTTCCCTATAGCAAGTTTGGTCTTTGGATGAAAGACATATAAACACAAATTGTTATTTCATCTCTTTCTAGTCCCCATTTCATTATCTGCTTCATTATTTTCCCAATTTTCTTCTGTATTTTCTCCTTAGTCTTATAACTGACTTTGATTTGATTGCTTGTGTGTCTTTATTTTCCCTTCATTATCGCTGCATTTCTTTCCATTTCGGATTTTATTTATCTGTATCTCTACAAACAATATTTTATTGCCCAGGTGCTCTAAGCCCTTTGTAGGAACAAAATAATTCAATGTTTCCAAGTCCAACAACCACACTTCTGACTTCTGCTTTCAATAAGCTATAATGATTAATCTGTCAAATTAAATTGGAAAAAAAAGAGTGAATGACCAATATTGTCAGAACTGGAACACTTCAAAAGATACCAAGTCTTTCCTTGCTTCAAAATCCCATCTTTTCAAAAATATTCTTCTCCCCCTGTTGCAAGATTGTGAAAATCACAATGTCAAATAAGTCAAAATTGTAAGGGGAAGATGAGAGATAAATTTAAAAAAGAAGGACCACATTGGAAAGATGAACAGTAATGTGAAAGGCATTAGCCATGGCATGTACTTCTGGAAAAAGAGATGGGCTAGTCATATAGCAAGATTGAAGTTAAGAGAGGGATAGCCCAAGCTGCCCTAATAAGCACACAATGCTGAATGAATTCTAGCCTGCTGGGCAGATCCTCTATAAAAGATCTGGAGAAGACACAGGCAAGAACTGAACAGGATGAGAAGATATAAATGGGTTATAATCTTCATAGGAAACCAAATGCCATATGAGAACCAACTAAAAGAAGTAAGGATTCTGGAATCATGGTGGCTGTTTTCAAGTATTTGAAGGGTTGATATACAAAAGACATAAATACCCATAGAAAGAGATTAAGCTCATTATTTTTTACCTCAAAGAGTAAGAAATAGGTAGAATTGCTAAGAGGCAGATTTGGGCTTCAATGTAAAGGAAAAATTACCTATAGTTGTAGCTATCCCAAAAGTAGAAAGGGCTCCCCAGGAGGAAATAAGATCTCTCTCACAAGAGGTGTTCAAATAGAATTTGATTGGATGTAGACTTGACAGGCATTTTGTAAGGAGAACTTTTGTTCAGATAAAAATTGAATTAGATGACCTCTCCCTTCCCTTCCAACTCTGCTACTCTGAGATTTCTACTTAAGGTAAACTTGTCATATACCAATTATAAATATTTTGTGTGTCATGTAGATGCAAAGGTAAAGGTACTTACAACTCAACAGAAATTCTGCTATTTCTCATTCAGACATTTCTCCTGAGAGGAAAATAGACTCTTGAAAGAGCGCAAGGTCCTGGTGACTAATGGTGGGAATGGTAGCAGTGCCATATTGTTATCATAACCATCATGAACAAAAACCATAGCCAGCATTTATAAAGAGCTTTAAGATTTGCAAAGCATTTTATATGTATTAACTATTTCATTTGATCCTCACAAAAAAATGGTATGGTAGGTATTATTTTACAAATGAGAAAATTGAGTCTGGGAAAGGTTAAGAATATGAACCAGTGTCATGTATAGTATAGGAGGAAATATACGAACTCAAGGCTTCCAAGTTGAGCACTCTATCATACCTATATACCTAACTGCCTTGTTCTCACCAGAGGTGAACACACACACACACACACACACACACACACACACACAATTTTGCTCTTAAATAGTGTTTTTTTGGAGAATCTAAGAAGTTGCCTAAATCTCCTTCATTTTCCTCAAAAATGACAATAAATCAAGCCTCTAAAAGAATTCTGGAGCAGCAGAATCCACAAAAAGATGGAGTGAAATGATTTTGCAGTCTAAGATAACTGAAAAGGACTTCATGAAAGGTCTGTCTCTCTTGGGTAAAAGGGGAGTGCAACCCAGTGCAGGCAGTGCCCAGGCAAGCCAGCAGGAGGCTCTCAGCCACAGTATAGATCAGCAACCATGTCCCCATGGTCTAGGCTCAGCAGGTCTGTGTCACAACAGGATAGTTGTGAGACCTCCAGCTCCAGGGCAGCAGGCAAACTACCAACCCAAGAATCCAGGGCACAATAGGTATGATTATACTAGGCCACCCTAGCAAGGTGGGCAAGCCACAAAACCAGAGGTCCCAGTACAGAAAGCCAGTGACCAGACCCCTGGTCCCCAGTGCTAGAAGCTTGGGACAGTGCCCCCCATATTCCATTAGCACAGTTCAACTTTTTTAAAATGATCAAAAGAGAGCCCTGACCATAGAAAGTTACCATGGCAACAGGGAAGATCAAAACACAAAATAAGAAGAGAACAACATTGTTAAAATGCTGACATGCAAAGACTCAAAGGGGAATATGAATTGATCTCAAGCCCAAAAAAGTCGTCTTAGAAGACCTCAAAAAATATTTTAAAAATCAAGCAAGAGATATAGAAGAAAAATTCAGAAAAGAAATAAGAGTGGTGCAAGAGAATTAAAAAAAAACGAGTCAACAGCTTGGAAAAGGAAGCATAAAAACTGACTAAAGAAAAAAAATCCTTAAGAAATAGAATTGGTCAAATGGGGGAAAATAAATTCACTGAAGAAAAATGCACCTTATAAAATAGAAATGGCCAGATGTAAAAGGGAGTGCAAAAACTAATAGAAGAAAATAATTCCTTAAAAAATGGGATTGGGCAAGTGGAAGGTAATTACTCTATGAGACATCAAGAATCAGTCAAATAAAATCAAAAAGAATAAAAAAATAGAAGGAAATGTAAAATACTTCTTTGGAAAAAAAAAAAACAACTGACCTGAAAAATAGATACAGGAGAGACTAAAAACTCAAAAAGGAAATACTTCAAGCAGCCAAAAAGAAACAATTCAAATATCAAGAAGTATCAGAATTACAAATAACGGCAATTTCTACATTAAAAGATTGGGAGGCCTGGAATATGATATTCTGGTAGGTAACAGAGCTTGGATTACAACCAAAAATCAACTTCCATCAAAATCGAGTATAGTCTTTCAGGGGAAAAGATGAACATTCAATGAAATAGGTGACTCAAAATTTCCTGATGAAAAAAAACAGAACTGAGCAGAAAATTTGTTCTTCAAATATAAAACTCAAGAGAAGCATAAAAATGTAAACAGAAAAGAAAAAAAACATGGTATTCAGTAAGGTTAAACTGTTTGTATCCCTACATGGGAAGATAATGCTTGTAACTCCTAATTTGTGTGTGTGTGTGTGTGTTATGACAGTTAGTGGGAATATACTTAGATGCAGGATGTGTGTATAAGTTGACTTTGATGTGATGATTAAAAAAATTAAGTGGTGAAATAAAAAGGATTGTACTAGGAAAAAAGGAAAGTGAGGGGCAGAATGGGATTAATTGTATCACATGAAGAGGCATGAAAGACCAGTTACAGCAGAGGGAAAGATGGAAGGGGATGGGCATTGTTTGAACCTTACTCTCATTGCATTTGGCTCAAAGAGGGAATAACAAACACTTAGTTGGGTAAAGAAATCTATCATACCCTATAAGGAAGAGGAAAAGGAGAAAAAATAAAGGGAGGGGGGAGACTGATAGACAGCAGATCAGATTGAGAGAGGCAGTGGTTAAAAAAAAACTGGTGAGGAAGGACAAAGTGAAAGGAGAAAGAGAGATAAAAGTATGAACAGGGGAAAAATAAGATGGAGGGAAACACACAGTAATCATAACTGTGAATGGAAATGGAATGAATTCTCCCATAAAACAGAAGTGAATAGCAGAGTAGACTAAAATTTAGAATCCTACAATATGTTGTTTACAAGGACCATATTTGAAGCATAGAGAAAGAGTGTAAAGGCAAAAGACTAGAGAAGAATATATTATGCTTCAACTGAAGTAAAAAAAATTTTAAAGCAGGGGTGACAATCCTGATGTCAGATAAAGTAAAAGCAAAAACAGATATAATTTTAAAAGACAAGGAAGGAAACTACAGCTTGCTAAAAGGTAGCATAGACAATGAAGTGATGTCAGTACTAAACATCTATGCACCAAGTGGTATGGCATTAAATTCTTTTTTTTTTTTTTTGCTTTTTGGAGGGTGATTAAGTTTAAGTGACTTGCCCAAGGTCACTTGGCTAGTTTTTGTGGTAAGTGTCTGAGGTCAGATTTGAACTCAGATCCTCCTGACTCCAGTGCACCACCTAGCCACCCAACATCAAATTCTTAAAGGAAAAGTTAAGTGTAATTCAGGAACAAATAGCAAAACTATACTAGATCTCAACCTCCCCCACTCTGAACTAGACAAATCTAAACACAAAACAAATAACAAAGAAGTTAACAAGATGAATAGGATTTTAGAAAAGTTAGATATGATAAAATTCTGGAGAAAATTGAGTGGGGATAGAAATGAATATAGCTTTTTCTCAAAGTATATGGCACCTACACAAAAAACAACCATATATTAGAGCATAAAAATTTCACAATCAAATTCAGAAAGGTAAAAATATTAAATGCATCCTTTTCAGATTATGATGCAATAAAATTACATTTAATAAGTGATCATGGAAAGACAGATAAAAAATTAATTGGAAACCAAATAATCTCATCCTAAAGAATGAGATCAAACAACAAATCATAGAAATAATCAATAATTTCATCAAAGAGAATGACAATAATGAGAGAACATATCAAAATTTATGCAGTCAAAGCAATACTTAAGGGAAATTTTATATCTCTAAATGCTTACATGAATAAAATAGAGAAAAAGGAGATTGATGAATTAGACATGCAATTAAGAAAGTTAGAAAAAAAACAAATTTAAAATCCCCAATTAAACAAGTTGGAAATTGTGAAAATCAAAGGAGAAAATGATAAAATTAAAAGTAAGAAAACTATTGAACTAATAAAACTAAGATCTGGTTTTATGAAAAAATAATAAAATAGATAAATTTTTTATTAATTTGATTTTAAAAAAGAAAACCAAATTACCAGTATCAAAAATGAAAAGGGTAAATTCACCATCAATGAAGAAGAAATTAGATTAATAATCGGATATTTTGTACAACTATATGCCAATAAATCTTACAACCTAAGCAAAATGGATGAATATTTACAAAAATAGAAATTACCCAGATTTTTAAAAAGAGCAAATAAAACACTTAAATAATGCCATTTTAGACAAAGAAATTGAACAAGCCATCAATGAACTCCCTAAGAAAAAATCTGCAAGGCCAGATGAATTTACATGTGAATTCTACCAAACATTTAAAGAATAATTAATTCCAATATTATATAAACTATTTGGAAAAATAGGCAAAGAATGAGTCCTGTTAAATTTCTCTTATGACACTAAACTGATACCTAAGACAGGAAGAGGCAAAACAGAGAAAGAAAATTATAGACCAATTTCTCTAATGAATAATGATTCAAAAATTCTAAATAAAATATTACCAGAAAGATTACAACAACTTGTCACCAGGATAATACATTATGACCATGTGGGATTTATATCAGGAATTAAGGGCTGGTTCAATATTAAGAAAACTATCAGCATAATAGACTGTATCAATAACAAAACCAACAGAAATCATATGATTATCTTAATAGGTGCAGGAAAAGCTTTTGACAAAATGCAGCACCCATTATTACTGGAAAAAAACTAGAAAGCATAGAAATAAGTGGAGTTTTCTTTAAAATGATGAGTGGTATCTATCTAAAGCCATCAGTAAGTATTATCTGTAATGGAGAAAGCTAGAAGCCTTCCCAATAAAATCAGGGGTGCAACATGGTTGCTCATTATCATCAATGCTATTCCGTATTGTACTAGAAATACTAGATTTAGCAATAAGAGGAGAAAATAAAATTAAGAAATTAGAATAGGCAATGAGAAGATAATACTAACACTTTGCAGATCATATGATTTTAGAGCATCCTAGAGAACTGACTAAAAAACTTATTGAAATAATTAACAACTTTAGCAACATCACAGGATATAAACCCACATAAATCATCAGCATATCTACATACTACCAAGAAGGCTAAGCAGCAAGAGATAGAAAGAGACATTTCATTTAAAGTAACTGTAGACAATGTAAAATATTTGGGAGTCTATACGCCAATACAAACCCAAGAACTATATGAACACAATTACAAGATGCTTTTCACACAAATAGAGTGAGATCTAAATAACTGGAAAAATAGCAGTTGCTCATGGGTAGGCCACATAATGAAATAAAATGACAATTCTACCTAAATTAATTTACTTATTCAGTGCCATACCAATCAAGCTATCAAAAATTATTTTAGACAGCTAGAAAAAATAATTTTAAAAATTCATCTGGAAGAACAGTCAAAAATATAAAGGGAATCAATGAAAAAATTTCAAAGGAAGATGGCCCCATTTTACCAGACCTAAAATTATATTATAAAGCAGCAATCATCAAAACTATTGGGTCCTGGCTAAGAAGTTAAGTGTAGGGGCCTGTATCTCCTCTTTGGGTTTCAGGCAGCCTCTCTGAGTTCAGATCTGACATAACAAAATACAGAGCAATCAGCGATATGTGCTGATTTCATCTGTGGTCAGGGCACCCTAACTTCTGGGAAGTGCCGAGGCACCCAGATTGTGTGCTGTCACGCAATGTACCCTGTTTCCCTGAGATTATCTCTGGGACTAAGGGTCAGTGTGCAGGAGTATGCAAGCTGTTCTGGACACAGCCTCCCTGTTCTCTGATCGGCCCCCTACTTTCCTTCACGAGCTGTCCATGAGCACAGCAAGTGCACTTTGAGGATTTAAGGGCTGAAGCATGAGGAAGCTGGGATAGAGGAAGAGATGTAACAACACACCTGTCCTGCCTATAAAGCTGTGCCTCTTTCCATTTCCACTGACTCGACTTCTCCTTTATGAGACCATGAAGGACATGGCCAGCATGAACACTGGGGACCTGGGAAGGTAAGACTCAGTTAGAAACCTTGGGGTCACAACAAATGGCGCCCAAACAGGGACAAATAAAGTATGTGTAGTTTTAAAAGGGACCTTTTAGCTGAGCCCCCATGCTAGTGGAGAAGATAGAGGAGAAGCCCCAAGGGACCAGAGGAATTCTGGGGTTGGCTCAGGATGAAAATTGGGAATCCCCCCCCCATAATTAAGTCAGAGGAAACAGAGATTTGGGCTCAACAGCTATATATATAAGGCAGTTAAAGGCCAGGAACAGACCTTCCCACTTAAGGACCTGTGGAGATTTATTGAAAAAATTAAAGTGTTCTCTCCGTGGATAGAAGACATGGGCTTAGATAATCAGAAATGGGGCATAGTTGGGGAACAAATGATAACTTATTTGGTAAGTTGGGAGCCAGCCAGGAGAGAGAGGAGTGAGGGACTAATGGAAAAAGGACTCCAGCATTTCTTATGTCTCCCTTTTTTTCTATGGAATATATTAATGATATGTTTAACATCAAAAATAAAAGTTCCAGGGGCGGCTCGAACCATTCACTGTGATATAGCTGTCTTTGTTGGAAACAGATAAAAAGAAAATGATAAAGTAAGTTTTGCAAAAAATCTTTAACAATTTCTGAGCGCACTCTTCCTGTCATTTTCTCTCTCTGTTTTGTCTATGTGTCTCTGTGTGAAAGTGTGAGTAATCAAAAATCCTGTAAGGTTCAATATGCAGCTGGACTTTGCTTGGAATATTCTTATCTCTTTCCCTCCCCCTTCCTGAGGAGAGAGAAGGAGAAAAGAAAAATATTTTATTTTATAGATTATATGATGGTTGTATTAAGTCACAGAGTATAAAAAGAAGTATCAGGCATAAACTATTTGCATTAAAAAGTGTGAACAGAAGTTTTAAGATTGGGGCTGCTAGGTAGGTCAGTGAATAGAGAGCCCCGGTCCTGGAGTCAGAAGGACCTGAGTTCAAATCCATCCTCAGACACTTGACACACACTCAAAAAAACCTAGCAGTGTGAGCTTGGGCAAGTCACTTAACCCCAATTGCCCTACCTTCCCCTCCACTCCATGAAGCAAAATAATAATAATAAATTATAAGATCTTTAAAGTTTGAAAATCTCCACTTCATTCCACTCTGGCCAAGTGGAGTGAGGAGAAGGTGATAAGAAATAA
Source organism: Petaurus breviceps papuanus (assembly GCF_028583685.1). NCBI lineage: Eukaryota > Metazoa > Chordata > Mammalia > Diprotodontia > Petauridae > Petaurus > Petaurus breviceps. The sequence goes on along the minus strand of NW_027187332.1, from coordinate 14,985,875 downwards.
TAAGGGAATTTTTCCCTCAGACCAAAGGGCATATGAACAAGCATTTCCTGCCTCACTTATTAGAAAAATAAATCTGTGTATCAGAAAGAAACTGTAAGTCAATTGAATTCATGTGAAAAGTAAAAAGTATCACTCCTAATCTGATGCTAAAGATAAGTCAGATTCATTTTACTATTTGGCATTTAGGCAAATTGGAATATTTTCTAAGATCTGCTAAGAAAGATGAGATTTTGGGGGGAGTAGGCACCACTCCCCAAAAAATCACTTTTTCTAGAGAGGTCAAAGCTATCACTTTCAAAGAAGCTTTTCAAGGAGTGGACACATAAATAAAGTTTATTGGAGTAAAAGGTAAGACAGCTAGAAACCTTGGGGTCACAACAAATAGCACAATATATAGTTTCTTCACCTTTTTCCCCAAATATTCATAGGACTACACTAGATTACTCTTATTTTGATCAAAATGCTTATACTCTATGTAATCATGTTATAGTTTTCTGCTTCTATGGGTATTCTGACACAATTGAATGCTGATAATGTTCCTGCCACTAACAAACTTATTTCAATCTTTTTGTGACCATTTTAAAAATAATATTAACTATAGGCATACCCCTTATAATCAAGATATTACAACCTAGTTGCTAAATAATAAAAGGGGAACAATTAGCTGTATTAGCTACTGCTTTATGTACCCAAAATACATTAGCTAAATAAAAACATTGTTAAAAATGAGTATATACCAGCAGTAAAACAATGTGAAAGGTGCATACTCCCCAAAATGAAGGTAATGTGGAATTTATTACTGTAGGGGCAAGGCTGTGCTTACATATTTTCCAGAAGCTGGGGAACAACCAGTGAGGGTGCCAGAAAAGAAATGTCAAGGTGTGTACTCCGAATCACCAAGGAAGATGAAAAGGCTCCAGCAGCAGAAGAACTCACAGAGACAGAACATGGGAATAAAGAAGAAGAGGTCTCATAATGCAACCAAAACAAAAAAGTTATGCCCCCATGGGGGCAGATTGAATATTTTTATATCGACCCAAAGGACTGAAAAACCTGTTACCCCAGGATTTATGTTTCTTGCTGTGATCACTCTTCTTTCTACACAAACTGAATTGGTTCCATCCTGATTTATGTTTTGATATACCTACCCCTGTTGCATCACTTGTTTCATATATAACTGTAATTGGTGACTACATGTATTTAACCTCCTCAAGCCTTCCTTACTTCTACTAATGTAAATCATTTATAGATGATATAAGTCCATACTATAATTTATTGGAATACAACCTGCTTTAACTGTACTCTCAAACAATGTATTAGTGTTTATGATGTCATACTGTTTGTAGAACTACCCTCATTTGATTTTAGACTTTGGGGGAACCTGCACAAAAGCAATTTCTGGACTTTTACTCATGGAGTAATTGCAACTGTATCTTCTATTATTCTTCTCCAAAGTACTTATGGATACACCTGTCTATGTATGACTCCTCTGTATGGGATATTATTTTCATTCATTGTACTCCTGTGCTATGTATATCTAGTAGAGATTTGTACTATTCTTTTGTCTACTATCATTGATAATTTCAGCCACTGTGCCTTTGTATTTAGATAATAAGTTAAGGCAGAGACTTTCAGCAAAAATTGGATGCTTTAAAGGAAACTAGAATTTGTGAAAGACAGGCTCGCAGAAACTGAGTTTTGTTGAAGTGTGATTATAGATTTCATCCTATTTGAGTTATAACCAGGAAATATAATAGGTCTAATTATGATTGGCAAAAAGTTAAAAATAGTTTGTTAGGGAATTTTAGAAATACCTCCATAGGAGTGAATTTGGCACAATTTGATAAATTGATTTCCTGTATTAATGAGGCCTCCCTGGATAAAATTAAGGTGGACAATTTGGCACGACAAATTTAGGGTTCATTTCAGAGTTAAGTCCTTTGCATTGGCTATATATATTGCTTTCACCCCTTCTTCCTCTGGTTATATTGTATCTCCTTGCAATTTGCATTGTGAAATATGTAGTAGGTATTTTTATACAAACTCTCTATGCCTGTGTTTCCACCTCGTTATCCTTTTCCCCGTGATTTGTGAATAGTACATAATATGTAAATGAATGGCTTTTTGTTTATGGTAATTATCTCCTCATCTATTGCCCTCTCATGCAGAAATCCAAGAATCCCATGTCTTGCAGGACTCATAAGATTTGGTGCTCTGCGCCTAAAAGGAAGGGGGATTTGTAGGGGCCTGTAGCTCCTCTTTGCGTTTCAGGCAGCCTCTCTGAGTTCAGGTCTGACATAACAAGATACAGAGCAATCAGCGATATGTGCTGATCTCATCTGTGGTCAGGGCACCCTAACTTCTGGGAAGTGCCAAGGAGCCCAGATTGTGTGCTGTCACGCAATGTACCCTGTTTCCCTGAGATTATCTCTGGGACTAAGGGTTAGTGCGCAGGAGTATGCAAGCTGTTCTGGACACAGCCTCCCTGTTCTCTGATCGGCCCCCTACTTTCCTTCACGAGCTGTCCATGAGCACGGCAAGTGCACTTTGGGGATTAAGGGCCGAAGCTTGAGGAAGCTGGGTATAGAGCGAGAGATGTAACAACATGCCTGTCCTGCCAATAAATCTGTGCCTCTTTCCATTTCCACTGACTCAACTTCTCCTTTATGAGACCATGCAGGATGTGGCCAGCATACACACTGAGGACCTTGGAAAGTAAGACTCAGCTAGAAACCTTGGGGTCACAACAGTTGAGTAGTGGATCAGTGGAATAGGTGAGCTACAGTAGTAAATGACAATAGTTATCTACTGCTTGATAAACCCAACTCTCCAGTTTCTGGGATAAAAACTCATTATTTGACAAAAACTGTTAGGAAAACTGAAAAAAAAAAGTATGAAATTTGGCATAGACCAACATATCACATAGAATGCCAAGATGAAGTCAAAATGGGTACATGATTTAGACACAAAAAAAGTGATATCAGAACCAAAAAGGAGAGCAAGAAACAGTTTGTCTCTGAGATCTGTGGAGAAAGGAAGAATTTATGGTCAAACAAGAGACAGAGAGAATGATGTAATGCAAAATGGATATTTCTGATTACATTAAATTTTAAAAGTTTTCCACAAACAAACCAACACAACCAGGATTAGAAGGAAAGCAGAAAACTGGGAAACAATTTTTACTGTCAGTTTTCTTAACAAAGGCCTCATTTCTCAAATACATAAAGAACTAAATCTAATTTATAAGAAAACAAGTCATTCCCCAATTGATAAATGGTCAAAGGATGTGAACAGGCAGATTTCAAGTGAAGAAATTAAAACTATCTATAGTCACATGAAAAAAATGCTCTAAATCCCTCTTGATTAGAGAAATGCAAATTTAAACAACGCGGATGTACCATCTCACATGAATCAGATTGGCCAACATGACAGAAAAAGAAAATTATAAATGTTGGAGATGTAGGAAAATCTAGGAACACTAATCCATTGTTGGTGGAGTTGTGAACTAATCCAATCATTCTGGAGAGCAGTTTTTGCCTGAAGGGTAATGAAACTTTGCATACCCTTTGATCCAACAATACCATTACTAGGTCTGTATCCCAAAAAGATCATAAAAAAAGATAAAAAGACTTTCGTGTACAAAAATATTTATAGCAGTTTGTGTGTTATAGCAAAGAACTGGACATTGCAGGAATGCCCATCAGTGGGGGAATGGCTGAACAATTTGTCATATATAAATGTAATGGAATACTATTGTGCTATAAGAAATGATGAGCAGGTGAATTTCAGAAAAACCTGCAAAGATTTACAGGAATTATTGCTGAATGAAGTGAGCAGAACCAGGAGAACATCATACACAGTAACACTGTGCAAAGATCTATTATGATTGACTTAGGTCTTTTCAGAAATACAACGATCCCAGACAATTCCAAGAGACTCATAACAGAAAATGCTATCCACATCCAGAGAAAGAACTATAGAGTATGAATGCAAATTGAAGCATATTACATTTTCATGGCTTTTTCCTTTTGTTCTATTTCTTCTTTCACAAAATGACTTACATGGAAATGTGTTTCCATGATTGCACATGTATAACCTATATCAAACTGCTTGCCATCTTGAGAAGGGGCGAGGGAAAGGAGGAAGGGAAAATTATCTGGAACTCAAAAAATGAATGTTGAAAATTATCTTTATTAACCTTGGACAAGTTACTTAACTCCAAATGCCCTCCAAAAAAAGGCAAAAAAAAAAAGAAAATTATCTTTACATGTAATTTAAAAAATACTATTTATAAAAAATATCCTCCAAAAAATAAATAGTGGTTTTCAAAACCCATAATAGTTTTATTGACCAGCTAATTAACTATATGACTTCATTTTACAAATTTTACTATGTGTAGCAAGAACATAGAATGAAAATGCAAAGATTTTCTTATTTGTCAGGAATAGCCTATAGTAATAACCAAAGATGATATGCCCCATTAATTTAATAGTGACACAGGCCCAATCAAATTATAGTACAGAGCATTTGGAGGATGCATGGGCTAAAGCAGTGTCAAACCTAAAGCCAGAGGGCCATGGGCAAAATTCTGAAGTGCTGCCCAAATAAGATTAAAATGTTTAACAAAATAAATAAAAATACAATGTAACATTAATAATGTTAAATTGTGGCTTTCTAAATCAACATGCAGTCCACCTGGAACCCCTTCTATATGATTTTGATACCATGAGCCTAGAGTGCAGACAAATTCTGCATACTACTTCTATCAAATTTTGGTCAAGCTGTAGCTCCACGGGAAAAAGTAAATTAAAAAATACTTGCGTACAAAATGGTCCAAGTTTGTGTTGTGATAGTTCACTCTCACTTTCTCTTCCTGTGCCTAAAAACAGTCCTCATAGACTCACTTCACCTCTAAAGTTCACATAATCTATTCGACACTTTAGTATATTTTTGTCTTGGCTCTCCAATCAGATTCCAAATATCTTCAGGCAGGAACAATGTCTTGTTTCATCTGTATTTCCCACAGTGTTTTACACAGTGCTGAAACACTTAGTGGGTTCTCAATAAATAATTAGCAATTGATTGACTAATTAGAACAGATCTATGAGATACTATAGAAATCTGGAGCAGCTTAATTAAATTTATTACACTTCTCAAAATTCTCTTGTAGAGAGAAAAGTACCCACATTCAGACCCAAGAAACTTGGGTTGTGGTTTCAGTTTTGCCACCATCTTGCTATTTATTATATAAACTTTAGAAAACCACAACCTCTGTGAGTTTCAGTTCCCTGGTTTTTAAAATGGGGAGAAACAGTTGTACTAGATGATCTCTCCTTTCTAATACAAATATTCTATGTTAAATATCCCCCCTCAAAGCACCAGAGAAATTAGTAGAAAAGATGGAAGAAGTAGAAATTATTACTAATAGGTCTTGCCAAATAACTGCTCTGCATGGAACACTGTGTGTCATGTCTGGTGCTGCTAAGCACATAGCAAAATATATTTAAGAGAGAAGGAACCAAAAATGACTCCCTGGGGTCTTTAAGCAGAGATAACCCCAAACCCCCCTACTCCTACTTCTTGAATGAAATAGCCATCTCAGAAAGATAAGAAGTCTCTCTAGTTCCCAGTAAGTCACCCAGAGTGTGTTCTTAGAGACAATGACATAGGGTGTTTTTGTCTGTATTTGTCTGTCATTTTCCTTTTAAGTCATGGCCTTTGTAAGTGCTACAGAGATTCTGCACCTCATCACTTTCTGAACCTTCTCAGTTCTTCCTGAACCAACAGCACCTACCTCACAGGGTTGTTGTAAGAATCAAGTGAGATATTTGTAAAATGTTTAGCTTAGAAGCTTCCCCTGGTACCCACTAAACACTCTTTTTTTTTTCAATTGAACTGTGGTGGGTGTATGGGTGGATCTGGGATCTTGGGCAGAAGCTGAGAAGAGACAGGCCATCTTTCTCACACACTTCCATTTGACAGACTTCCAAGCCATAAAAATGATTATTCACCCAAGGATAGGGCTAAGAATATGGCTTCACTTCTGAAGATCCCCAGTCCTCAGAAGGTCCCAAGTGAGGCCTGGCAAGCCCAATCATTAATCCAGTTTGCCTCTTGGGAGACCAAGGTCATGCTAGTGAGTATTTATACTGGATATACTTAGTATGAGGAAACAAATCATAAGAGAAACAACCCTGACTATTCCTTAACTAGACAACCTATCCTGAAATTAATGAAAGATGACATAAAGGATTTTTGTTCACAACAGTTTAAAGCCATATTGTGTGGAGAGAATATGAATCATGTGCTAAAAACTATGTGGCTTCTTATCTAATTAATCATTTTTAAGCACGTCTCTCACTGCAGGATAGGGATTAGTGAAAAATGACCTGAAGGGGTTGAAATGTACAAAGCTTTTTTTAAATACCACAGTTAATAAATAAAAGCTAAAACCAACAGTTTTTCATGTTCTTTGATCAAATGTTGGCGAATCCAAAAGTGGGTGCCTTGACTAAGTAATAATGCACTACATTTATTTTATTTACAATCTGTACTTGTCTGACTACAGCCAGATAGGTGCCAACACATTAGCTCAATAGAGTTTCTACCTGAAATCTCAGCTTAATTAGGACCATTTATCACAATGACATCTGTTTTATAGGACCAGATCAAATTTATTACTGTTGTTCTGCTGGATCCCCACAAATGCTATTAAGATACTATTTTTAGCAGGAAAAAAACTATAGTTAAGTATTTATCTCAAAAAAGTATAGTAAACATATCTTTAGGGCTAAAGGAAAGAATTTTATACTTACAGAACTCCCACATTTACAAGTACAGCCTGATTTTCATTCACCATATCTGATCTGTGAGATTGTGTATGTGTTTAAAAAGCTAATGTATCAGCAACTGTTCTAAAAAAAAAAGCAACAAAATGTCAGTAACAAATATAAAGTTTATAAACTGACTAATCCAAATAATTACTGATAAGTAGCTAGGCGGTGCAGTTGACATAGATTCAGGGCAGACATCAGGGAAGACTGGAGTTCAAATTCAGCACTGGACATTTATTTGGCTGTGACTTTGGGCAAGCCACTTAAATTCTCTTTGCCTCACTTTCTCCATCTATAAAATGGGGATAATAATAGCACCTACCTCAAAGGGTTGTTGTAAGAATCAAATGAGATATTTGTAAAATGCTTAGCTTAGACAATATACAAATGCTAACTATTGTGATCATCATTGTCATCATCAATCACTATTGAACTGGTTAAGAATATAGCAGAGTTATTATCTCCATTATTCTAGCTGCCACTTTAATTAATATACCTAGATCATATTGTTTCTCCTCCTCCTTCTCCTTCCCCCATATCATACTTTTAATTCAGACAGAACTTGAAGTCCACTGAGACCCTCAGGTCTTTGTCATATAGCTGTCACCTAGATATTTCTCTCCCAAGCTAGTCTTATGCATGTTTGACAAGAATTAATTACTTCTATGATATTTCATCTTGCTAAATTCAGACAATTCCAATTTAGTGGGATCTTTTATCACTTTTCTTCCTACCCTCCTTCCTAAACATTTCTTCCTCTTTTTAACTTGAGGGACCTTTAAAGTGACCTTTAAAAAGCCAGGACAGACTTCCTTTAAAATGGGACAGTTGAGCTTAGCTTTGAAAGAAGCTAGGAAATATACTGGAGAGAGGGAAAGGAAGAAAGCAATCCAGAGATCTGGTACAACCTGGGTAAAGGCACATTGATTCAAACTCTTCTCAGAACTCTGCTCTTTAGGTATTATGACCTCTGAGACAGGAATATTAGGAGAAATGGACAATGCTATCATTTGAATTTCACCAAGTAATTCACCATACCACCAAAATCAGGTTCAAAAGAACAATTCTCCTGTATGTTTGTTTTGCCTCCTTGAAATACTGAATTTATTAGCAAATAAGTTATACATATCCTGATTTTAGCAGAAAGACATTCAATACTGATATAAATAGTTGAAATCCCCCATCACCACAACAATCTGCTTGTATGGTAGTTGTTTGTGATCTGCAGCCATCATCCATGTCTTCTCTCTGATTGAATGGTCTATAGTATAATCCTACTATGATGTTCCTTTTTTCCCTGAGATGTTTTCTATTTTGTCTCGCCTCTCAAGGGAATATAATGATGGTCTTAATATACATGCTGCTTCACTGTTTCTTTTAGCTAATGTTTCTTTATATAAAGGTTTATCAATACTTCCTTTGTCGTGCTCCAGTGAAGAGTTGCATTACACTAAATCTCAGTAATATCTGTGAGATCGTATTAACCAAGTAATAAAAATTATAAAATAAAATGTATTGCAGACTCACAATTAGGATTAATAAGAAAGAGTCAGAAATAGAAGAACTTTATTATTTATGTAGTCTTCTCTTTCTGTACTTTTCTCAGCAAAGGAGAATGACATCCATTTACCAATCCAACAACAATTAAGCACCTTTATGTTCAAAGCCTCATACTGAAAATTATCTAATGATGGAATTTAATAGAAAAAAAATTAATAGGTGGCACAGTGAATAGAACACCGGCCCTGGAATCATGAGGACCTGAGTTCAAATCCAGCCTCAGACACTTAACACACACACACAAACTAGCTGTGTGACCCTGGGCAAGTCACTTAACCCCAATTGCCCTCCAAAAAGCAAAAGCAAAAAAAAAATTGATAATGGAATTTAAGAGGAAAAAAGCACACTGGGCTCATCTGGGTATGATTCATTTTTCTTGCCTCCTGAAACATTTAAATTGTTACAGCAAAAGCAATTCTAAGTACAGATCAGTTCACCTACAATAGGTAATTGGGAAGAACAAGGTTTGATACATACTGACTTTGAAAATAATTTCACCCTATAGATACCTCTCATCTAGCACCAGTTAAATTTCCTGTTTACAAAGGATATGAGTGATTAAAATTCACATTTTGGGCCTCCAATGTACTTATAATACATACAAGAAATAAATTTTATTGTGAATGATTTCCTCAATTACCTAGTTACAAGGTAATACATTGCTGTGCACAAACCATGCACTGAACTTCAGAATAATTCAATTATATTTTTGAAAAAAATTTAATGTATTCCTGGTAACAATGCAAGTATGTTCCCTTTTTTAAGAGGCATGAATACTTATTTGAAGTGTTTAAAAAGAAAAACCTAAACTATCAGTAAGGCATGCAGAACAGGGCAGATAGTTTTTTTTAAAAGTACTAGAGTTTATGGGAAGTAATCATTCCAGATAAAATCCTGAGTACAGAATTAAGAGCATTGCATGCTAGGCCTGGTTCTGCTATTAGTTAGGTGTGGAATCTTGGACAAATTGTTTAGTCATTCTTCAACTGAGTTTCCTCATCTTTAAAATAGGGTAAATATTTACCCTACCGAAATTATAAAGTTCTGAAACTTTTTTTAAAGTTTTTTTTTATTGCCATAAACTAGTAAGCCACTTAGAAATTTTCCTAGTCAGAATTCAGATGTTGTTCACAAGACACTGCTGATCAGTGATATGACTAGAGCACCACACTAAACTTATCATGTACTGATGGCTGTATGCTTGACTAAATCTAAAGTAATACAATATTTAATGAGAAATTAGAGTCAAAGGATGTGAAGAAACACATGTGGCTCTAGGGCTAGACTGCAACTTGATATCATTGATCTTAATCCTTTCCCGCACACATTCGGTGAAATGATCTATATTCTCAAAATGAAAAACATAAAAAAGTAAGAGATTGATTCAGCCAATGGTTGAGATTGAATGCAGAACTAGTTTCTATTTCCCAGTCATTTTCATGAAAGGTGGTTTGAAACAGGAAATCAGATAGATAAGGCTAGAATTTGGGTTTAATGGCAGTATTACAGTAAATTAGATAATTGTGAAAAAATCATAGTGGTATGGGCATATAAACCAAAATATCACTGTGTAGATACTATATGATAAAGTAAAAATTGGAATTTTTTCATATCTATTTGAGAAAGGATCAAAATTTTTACACATCTCATGTTATTTCATTGTGTCATCGCAGCATAAATGTTATATTTTTAAAGGTTTACATTTAGAGAAAACCATTCCACTGACAGCATTACCAAAGTTGTGATTTTCGGTGCTACAGACAAGTTGGAGGAGCTGCTGTGTACCTTTGTTTTTCCACCCTCCAACCAGACCAAGGAACTCAATATACTGGAAGGCTAGGAAAGTTGTGGTGATTATTAGCCATCCCTTCCCTGAGCAGAGAAAGAGTGTTCCTAGCTGTGAAGACAGATTGCTATCATACATACAAAGGGTGCCCTTATACTTGAAGTTGTAGTGCCTTTGCCATTGGACAAAGACTACAGAATCTGCATTTAATGCTATGAGTTTATTTCAGTACTACCTCTTTGTCAGGACCTCCTCCTCTCTTCCCTTTAATTAAACAAGCATTTGCTAAGTAGCTGCTGTATGGAAAATATTGGAGTTATATGCATAAGATAAAAACTATACAATTTCTGCCCTTATGGAGCTTACCTTCTATTGGAGTGTACTAATAACAAGTATTTATTAAGCTTCTTCTGTGTTTCAGGTACTGTGCTATCCTATTAATAAGCAATATATTACATATAGTATTTTCTACTTTCCTGGTGGATAATATTCCACCTCAGATATAGCTACATATGACATATAACATAGACTACTTACATCACTATAGGTGACATGGGCCTAGAGAAAACAAAAAACTTTGTTATAATTTATTCATTCACATTAACCTCTTTTTAAAAAAACCTACCTATCAGCAACAATATTAAGAAGCCTTCTGATGAGACAACTTTTACTGTACTATCTGCCTAGAAAGCCCTACAGCAACACCAAAATATTTATGCACTAGCTATAAAAAGGTCATTTTGCTAAAAACCAAGAAGAATTCTATCATTAAATTGTGTGAGCTGAAGCATGTTTTAGATAAATGAAGAAAATAATGCTCTGAGAGGGAAAAGGAGGGAAACTAAAATATTGATAGCATCGGGGCCCCAAGTTTTAAACTGCATAATTATTCAACTAAAAATTCACTAACACACATAGTAAATCTCTGTAAATAAATTCATTTTGATTATCCTGCTGCTGATTCAGGAACAGTTACAGCCATCAGCACAATTACTAGCTGTTAAGCCTGAATAATGTGCTCCTATTTAAGCAGCAACACCAGAAAGAGAAATTCTCAAAAAGCTAGGCATGGCAAATAGGTTTTCTACAAAACCAATTAGCAAGTATAATTTCAGTGGACAGTTTTCATCAAGGAAAGCTAGGTACTCATGTTAGCCTTTATTGATCTTATTAACTCCTTGCCTTGGTACTGACCTAGTTCTATCTATTTTGCCTCTGATATTCTCTGGACTTTGCTCTTTAATTTCCTGTAGGATTAATCTCTGGCACAGAGAGAATGGGGATGGTGCGATTCCATGAGAGATGATGCTGGTCACCTTTCAACTACCAACATCTGTTGCATCTTATGAGGCCTGGACATTATGAGAAGTCTATTTCAAAGCCTTTATTTGCTCTCTCCATTATATGGGTTATGCCTCGTTAGGAAAAGAAATCAATTTTTTCCCCTGTGTACATTCTAAAGTAACTGGGGAGAAAATCACATTTATTGAACATTTCAAATGCCTTATGATGTATTAAATAAGGAATTTGATTTGGTATATTATTTCTTGAATTTTGCTGCCCACAGAAAAATAACTGATTTTGCCCAATTATACTGTCACTATTCACCATTCATGGATTTGAGTCATTATAAGCTTCAACATGCTGCAGTTTATAGCTCAGTCATTAAAACCACTCATAAAATTAAAAATGGTGCTATATAAGAGCTCAGCTGGGGGGAGAGGAATTTATATTCATGGTTAAAACCAACTATTTTTCCCTTAATTTTGAGTATATAAACTAATTTCTATCACATATATATGCAATCTAAACACACAGATTAGTTAGTGGGAACTCGTATTTTAAAAGCATTTTATACAACTCTATTTTAGACATTTCTAAATAAAACTTTAAAACACAGAAAAATGGACATAGTACCAATTTCGGGAAAGTTACCATAATATTGGAAAAACTCATTCTGACTTTTACATCCCTCACCCCCAATAATAGTTCTGTGAAAATGAGATACTCTTCATATTTATGCATGAAATAAATGTGAGATAGGAGACACAAAGAGGGAAAATACTTTAAAAACACAAAAAGGTTTTTTTTATGCTGTTCCTTACTTTTTGGACTAAACCATTCTGTGAAGAAGATGCTTGCTTTCTACATAGGTAATGCTCCCTCATGTTTGTAAGACTACTAATACCAATGAGTCTTAGGCAGCTGACCAAGGAGGTATATACAGTCATGTTCTCACCATTCAGCTGGTACCTCTCCTGTAAAACTTTAAAAATTATATCTAACATTGAAAAAAATAACATTTTCCTATCAATACATTTGACTAATTTTAAAATGTAAATATTGTGTGTATTATTCTATAAATCCACTGAGTAGGAAAGAATAAACTGATTGATATTAAAACTATTGTGTGGCAGTGGCAAAGTGACTAGAGAGGTCCTTCAAGTCAGCAAGAATTGGATTCAAGTCCACTAGCTGTGTGACTTTGAACATGTCATTTAATGCCTCAGTGCTCCCAAACAATTTTCTAAGATTTTAAGTTACAGGAGTTAAGAATCTATATTGGGTGGAGGCCGTGTTTACAATAGTTTTTCCCCATACTAATGAAATATTAAGTCCAGACCAATTAAAATTACTAAAAGATCAGGGACCCACAATTTGTTTTTCTCTAATATGGTTTAACTACCTCAAAGATAAAATAAAATCTCCAAAATATATTTTCTTTAATGAAATCAAATTTCCTTTAATCAAATCAAAATTCAAATAAAACAAGCAAAATTATGTATTACAATTACACTTGTGCATGTTCTTGTTTTATTCCTGTGGCTTTATAAAGAAGTTTTGTTTTGTTTGAGGCTAACTTTATCATTATATTTGTAGTGGGAAACCAAGGTTTTGGTGGCTGAACCACAATCCCTCAAGTTTTTCCTTTGACCCTAAGGCATAATTCATAAGAAGACCATGGCACCCCTAGACAAGATTAATTCCAATGACCACAAGATCAAATTCAGGAAGTTAATGAGGTGACCACAAGAATATCACATCATTTGGTTTGGCTAGATAGGATATGAGTCTGTAGTAGCCCAGAGTCAGATACAAATAATAATAATAATAATAAAAATGTCAATCTTATGAAACTATGAATAGTGAGAGATTCTTTGGAATAAAGTTTTTTTGTAAATAAAATTAATTAAAACAATTTCCACAGGAAGTATGCATGTAGTGGAAAGGGCACACAAGTTTCAATGGGCACAAGGTTGATAGAGCTTACTAGAGTCCTTTAAGAGTTCTTTGCATCAGAGAACCTAGATCAAGGCATGGCTGGTTCAGATAAGTTGTTTATGCTGAAGGTTAAAAGAATTACCAGCATTTATAATTAAAGCTATTCAGGTTATAAAAGGAGAGGGGAAAGACTAAAAAACTAAAAGTATTAGGGGTGTTTAAAATTTATTCAAGAGTCTGGCAGAGGGAAGATGCATTGAGCACTGCTTATCATAAAAATCACAGAAATTTCACTAGGAAAATCTTGACCTACTACAGTGTTGCTAAGTGATCTTAAATGATTGGACATACGGAAAAAAATACCATGAAAATTCTGCTCACCTCAGGAAAATCCAACACTAATGCCCACAGCAATTAATTGGCAATAATTATGTAGTTTCATCTTTAAAGTACCTTAACGAGAGCATACAAAACCACACTTCAACCTGTACCTCTCTGTTTGGACTCGCAGTGCTCTCCTTGTGCCCCCTTGGCAGAGGCTGGGCCCACTCACATGCCATAATGTGTAAGGCTTTATGTAGGCCGACCTCTTCCTCACTCACCTCCACAAGACTCCCTCTGTTATGCCCTAGAAACCTTCGTACCCTGGAAGCTCGCTCCATCCCATACTACATGATTCCCAAGTACCCTCCACAAATGTCGTCTCTCCCTCTGATTGGCTGATTCCTCCTAGAACCTTATTTTAAGGAAGAGGTTAAAAACAATCATGGTTAATAAATCCTTCTTGAGTTGACTGACCAAACTATCTATGTATTTAATGCAGAAAGCAGAGCAGTACTTTTGATGGTAGCTCTTCAGTTTCACCCAGTTACATAGGGTTTCAAAAGTGAAGATGTGATTGTTTTTGCTCATCCCACTAACTTTGAGTTTAATTGATTTTGCCTTATTAAGAGTCATCCTACTCTAATGATTCAGCCCACACTATAGGTGCCCCTCAATTCTTGGAAGCTGCACCAGCAGAGTTGGTTCTAATACATTCAACAGTATTTGACGGTGATTTAAGTGACAAGGCATTTGCCAGCACAAGACTAGGCTACTTACGTTTGAAGAGGCTGATCACTGGTGGGGTGGCCACCAGGAGATGACTTTGAGCCACAACAGTTCATGAACACACAGGAGACCGATTCTACTGAAGCATAGAGGAGCTAAAATAAACCCAACGCATCAAGATGAGAAACAAAAGTGCTTAGTTTGGAGGCAGAGTGTTTGGGCTTAAATCCCTGCTCTTAAATACTTAAATATGTCTGTATGATCATGAACAAGCCACCTACATTCTCCAGGCCTCAGTTGTCTTCAATTGTAAAATTAAGGAACTGGACCCAATGACCTATAAGGTCTTCTCTACTTCTGAAGCCATGATCCTTTGTAGTTGCTGATTCCTACAGTAGCTAGAAGTCTTTATAAAGGCTTGTAAATAAAATCTCAATTTCCAGGTAAAACTCTTTAATTCTGCTAAAGTGCATAGAAGAGAAAAAAATGCTAAAACATTGCAAAAGGAAAGTAAGTATGCTATTGACAAGGAGCACATGTGGAGGGGGAAAAACAGGAGAACATCCCCCTTAACATTGCTTACTTGATTGGTCGGGTAAGCCCCCTGATATTGGTTCAAGTGTATATCCAGAAGTTAATGTAATGGAATAATCAATTGTTTCTACATGTTATTTATTTTGAGAGCCAAATGAACCATTAACAGCCAAGATAATTACTTCTCATTCAGTGTGTTGAGTGCCACATTTAAAAAAATAGATATAGCATCTGCTTTCACACAGCAAGTAGTTTATATATGACAACTACAAGATAATTGAATACCTACCAGATACACAAAAGCACACATTCTTTGGGAGCATGATTATTCAGTTGTCATAGAGGTAGAAAAATGTATTCATACACTTTGCCCTCACCTCAACTATTAGAATAAAATAGTAAAAAATTCTGATTGAAGGGGAGAGAGGGCTGTTATAGGCATATGAAACAGCTGAAAATCATAACAAAAGGATCCAGTATAAGAATTGAGGTTTAACTTTTGTAAATACAGTGCAGGTAGTGAAAAATAGGAAACAAAGGTCAAAAATACTATCATTTGAACTGGACATAAAGCACTGCTTCCATCCATAATATCAGGGAGGGGAAATGAGAGGCACATAGGGGCATAAATGGGGATAGAACTTCATTGGAGCAAAAATGAAAAAAGAAACATTCTGAATCTACACTGTAAGGGTCATCCTAAGAATGATTTGTTTGACAAACTCAATAATCATTTCTCAAGTGTCTACAATGTACAGAGTAGAAGTAACCTGGCAATGTGAATATAGAGCTGATTTGGGAACCAAGAAGACCTGAAAGCAAGTCCTGCTGTTGACACATGCTGCTGGTACAACCCTGAGCAAGTCATTTAGCATTTTAATAAACCCAAACAACTCTAGAAGAACATAAATTACAAAGCAGGTGCTACTCTCCATTGATAGAATGATATTCCTCATCACTCCTGCCCTAACCCCACCCCTCCAAAGACCCTAACAATATTCTAAGTGATGAGGGAAATGTGAACACAAGACATGGTTCCTGGTCCTTGCCCTCATCTTCTAACATTGTATGATAAGGAATGTACCACGAATATGTACATTAGAGAGCCTACATCTGTAGCTTCCTTAATGAAAACTCCATTGGGGTAATATGGGGTAATTTTTCTGAAAAAAAAAATCAGTATTTAAATTTGTAAGGTCCAAGGTAAGCTGGTACAAAATGGTATAAAAATCCTTTGACCTAGCTCACATTTTATACATTAAGTCAAACCAAAAATAAGTTATCAACTATTCTGTCAGTACAGAAAATCAATATTTTCCTATCATGCCATCTACTTCAGTGGTGCAAGTTCATAAATTTAGCTACTGGATTTTCTTCTCTCTTTAGTTTCTAAAGGAAGAAAATAGCTTTTCAACAGTTAATCTTAGCCACTTACTATACAGAAGAATGAAAAGTGAAAACACTGTTATTTGAACATATATGTTCACCTTGCAAAGGATAGAATTCTTCATCATTGATGAGTTTTCTCTGGTTGAGAATTTTAGATCGATGTGTCCAATTTTCTTCCTTAAAGATTTAGCAACCAAGTAAGGCTAAAGGGACAAGGTGAAGGGACAGGCTTGATAATACTTTACATTTGTAAACACTTTACAATTTACAAAGTATTTTGAAAACCTAACTCCAGGCAGAAATTAAGCAGTTGAAATCCATGGGATTTTGTATATTTTGTTCATCTGAGGTGGGGACAAATTAGATTTATATAATACATATACATCAACATTGATATAAATGAGATTACTGGATTTATAGCTAGAAAAGACCCCCCAAAGTCCCTAATTTCAATCCCCTCAGTTTGCAAATAAAGAACCTGAGGTCCAATAAATAATTTTTGACTTGACAAAGGTCACAAAAGTTCTAAGTAACAGAGCTAGAATTTGAAATCGGGTTACCTGACTTCAAATCCAATACTTTTGCCACTAGATCAGTTTCTACAATGAGCCATTTTTTGGATAGATGGTTATGTAATGATATTTGGTCTGCCTGCATACTTGTTGACATTTTAAAGAAAACTATGGTAATATATATTAGCTATTTTGACCTAGTTATAAAGGATGTCATATTAAAATGATGCCCAGGGAATTTTTCACACAATTTCTATTTTTTTAGTTTATTTATTTACTTTTAGTTTACAACATCAGTTCCACATTCCCTTGAGTTTCAAATTTTCTCCCCCTCTTTCATCCTCCCTCCCCTACCATGGTGGCATGCAATCAAATATAGGCTCTACAAATACCTTCACATTAAACATTAGTCAAGTTGTAAAGAAGGATTATAACCAATGAAGTGAACAATGAGAAAGAGGAAACAAAACAAAGAGAGAGAGAGCAAGTGGTTTGCTTCAGTCTGCATTCAGACTCTGCAGTTCATTTTCTGAATGTGGATATCTCTTTCCATCATTAGTCTTTTAGAGTTGTTTTATAGCCTTGCATTGCTGAGAGGAATCCAGTCTATCAAAGTTAGTAACCACACATATGTTCACACAATCATTTCTTTCCTAAACACCCAGCAATGCCCAGTAAGGAGTAGAGTGACATGTGTCAGTATGTGGTGCTTTATAATAGGAAACACACATTTACTTAAACAGATTAATTATTGTAGCTAAATGATATGTTCATATAATGTCAAACTGTATACAACAAATTGGATTTTGTAAGTTTGATCCCAGAAAAGTTTCTATGTTCATCTTCTTGGCCACACTGGGTCAGACAAAAAAAATTCACTCTGACACAGATTGTAAGCTATACCTCAATCACCAGCAGGACTCATTATTTGGGAAATTGTGTGAATATACATTTAAGACTAGAAATCAGAGTTACATAGTCTTAGCATTTTTTATAACTTTATGAAAACTATCTAACCCTGTGTATCTTACCTTTCTACCTCCCATGTGTCTTCTTCATATGTGGTACAATGTACAGAATGCTGGATTTGGAATCAGGAAGATCTAAGTTCAAATCTTGACCCATATATTTACTGTTACCCTGGGGGAGTCATTTAACCTCTCTCAGCCTCAGTTTCTTCATCTGTAAAATGGAAACAACAAAACCATCTACCGCACAGGGGTGTTGAGAAGATTAAATAAGATGACATATCTAAAGCACTTTGCTTTAGAGTATCATATAAATGCTAGCTTAAAAATTGTTATTATATATGAGAATTCATCACTACAAAAGTCTTTGAGCTTGCCTGAGGAGATGTCAAGTGATAACAAGGGCTCAGTATAATACTTAGCCATGAATACTAAAGGTAAACCTTGTTGTGCCATCAGGATATAAAATATAAAATCATCTGAAAACACAACCTGAAAAATATCTCTGTATCCCAGGATGAAAAACAGAGAGAGAACTAGAGAGGAAGTTTGGTACCATGGACAAGGTTATGATAGCTTTGGAATCATGGGGCTTGGATTTAAAATCTGGCTCCAACATTTACTGCCTGCTTGATCTTGGATAAGTCACCCCATTTCACTGAGCTTCTATTTCTTCATCTATCAAATGAGAAAGCTAAAGTAGATGATCTTCTGATTCTAAATCTCCCATCCTGTGATCATGTGACCATAAGCACCAATGAGAAATGAGGAAGAAGGAATTTACAGAAACAAGGAAGACTCTCAGAAACCAATGTAGCAAAGTGAACAGAACCGATAAAACGATTCACAAAATATGTAAATGTAACAAGATACATAAATAGGACATATTAATGAGTGGAACATATACAAAAATAGACGTATTATAAAGATTAAGCTTGACCCCCAAAAAGAAATGAAAAACTCCCTCCTTTCTTTACAAAGGTAGGAGACTGGTTGCAAAACTTTGCATATAGGGGGGTGGAGCCAAGATGGCGGAGTAAACGCACGACCCTCCCGCGGCTCCGGCTTCCACCCTCCCCAATCCATGTAAAAAGGGGACTCTAAACAAACTTTGGAGCTGCAGAACCCACAAAATGACACAGAGAAGCTAACCTCCCACCGAGGACACCCCAGCAGGCCAGCAGGAATTGGCCAGTGCATCGCTCTGGGAGCAGAGCACAGCACCACACTGAGGCTTTAGCCCCAGGGCAGGCTTGACCAGCCGCCAGCCAGAGGGACTCCAGATCAGCAGCAGCTGTGGCCGTTTCCAGATTTATCAATACATAGATGCGAAGGACAAGGTGAGAGGCCAGTGCAGTCTGGACTTTGGGATCCAGTAAGTGGGAGTGCCTGGCTTTTACCCCCGGGGCAAGAAACCGCTGAGACGCCAGCACAGCCAGCCAGTGCCACGTGGCGGCTTCAGCTCCTGGCCTGCATAGTGTAGGGGGACCAAGCACCAGTCTGAGGGGTAATCGCTCTTGCTTTAACCTGCTTGGATCTGGATTGCAGTCTAGGGTGGAGGTCCTGGGGTGTGTGTCCAGCTTGCCAGAGCGAGTGGAGACCTCAGAGAGGGCACCCATCTAATACCTCTGGCAGCTGAGAAAACCCCAGCGTTTGGGGCGAAAACTCCCCTGTCTGGTGGCAGAGTCCTACTGTGGCAAAAAGCCCAAAAGTCAAATCATTGAGTGGCAAAATGAGCAGGCAAAGGAAACAAAGCAGACAGAAGATTCCAACATTACACTCCTATTTTGGGGATAAGAAGGAGCAAGGCATGGAACAGGAGGAAAACAGTGAAGTCAGTACTCCTGCACCAAAAGCTTCAAAGGAAAATACAAGCTGGTTACAGGCCATAGAGGACCTTAAGAAGCAGATAAGAGAAGTGGAGGAAAAATTGGGAAGAAAAATGAGAACAATGCAAGAAAATTATGAAATGAGAGTCAACAGCCTGACTGAAGAAAATAATACCTTAAAAAACAGACTGACTCAAATGGCAAAGGAGGCTCAAAAAGGCAATGAGGAGAAGAATGCCTTAAAAAGTCGAATTTGCCAGATGGAAAAAGAATCTCAAAAGCTCACTGAGGAGAATCATTGCTTCAGAATTAGATTGGAGCAAATGGAAGCTAATAACTTTATGAGAAATCAAGATGATGTTAAACAGATCCAAACAAATGAAAGAATAGAAGGCAATGTGAAATATCTCATGGGAAAAACCACTGACCTGGAAAATAGATCCAGGAGAGATAATTTAAAAATTACTGGACTGCCTGAGAGCCATGACCAAAGTAAGAGCCTGGAAAGCATCCTCCAGGAAGTTCTCAAAGAAAACTGCCCTGATGTTTTAGAACGAGAGGGCAAAGTAGAGGTTGAAAGAATCCACCGATCACCTGCTGAAAAAGATCCCAAAAAGAAAACTCCTAGGAATATTATAGCCAGGTTCCGGAATTCCCAGATTAAGGAGAGAATATTACAAGCAGCCAGGAAGAAACAATTTGAATATTGTGGACATACAATCAGGATAACCCAGGATCTGGCAGCTTCTACACTGAGGGATCGAAGGGCCTGGAATGTGATATTCCGGAGGTCAAGGGAGCTGGGATTAAAACCAAGAGTCACCTACCCAGCAAAACTGAGTATCATGTTTCAGGGGAAAATATGGTCATTCGGTGGAATACAGGACTTTCAAGCCTTCTTGCTGAAAAAACCAGAGTTGAATAGAAAATTTGACATTCAGATACAAGAAGCAAGAGAAGCATGAGAAGGTAAACAGGGAAAAGAAATCATAAGGAACTTATCAAAGTTATCAACTTATCAAAGAACTATTTTTTTATTTAAAGCAATCGGGGCTGAGTGGCTTGCTCGGGGTTGCACGGCCAGTTGTTGTTTCTGGGTGCGGTGCTGAGTGTCTGGAACCGGATTTGATCCGGGTCATCCCGGCACTGGGGCCGGTGCTCTTGCTTGCTGAGCCACCTGGCCAAAGTTGAACTATTAACATTCCTACATGGAAAAACAATAATTGTAACTTATGAAACTTTTCTCAGTAGTTGAAGGGATTAGAAATATATGTGTATATATATATATATGTGTGTGTGTGTGTGTGTGTGTATGTGTATATATATGTCTTTATATGAGGGTATGTGGGCATATGAATACATATGTGAATGTGTGTATATACATTTACAGGTATACATAGATAGAGGGCATGGGACCAATTTAACAGGAAGGGATGAGACTTAAAAGGTGAAATTAAGAGGTGAGAGGAATATAATGAGAGGAGATGGGGAGAGACAGAGTGGGGCAAACTATCTCATACAGAAGAGGCAAGGGAAAATGGTTACAATGGAGGGGAAGAATAGAAAGGCAAAAGGGAATGGGTCAACCTTATTCCTATTGAATCTGGCTTGAGGAGGGAGGGAAATACACACTAAATAGGGGATCTCACCCTCCAGGAGAATAGGGGGGGAAGGGGATGTGAGGGGGGATGATGGAAGGGAGGGCAGGCTGGGGGGGAGGGAATGAATCTGGAATTGAAAGTTTTAAAATCAAATATTCAAATATATATATATATATATATGTATATATATATATACTATTATTAATACCATCTTACATGTTATTAAGAAAAAAAAAGATATACAGGCACTGAGGCATAGAGATCCACTGGAAAAGTTGAAACGGGTATGGGAGAAAATATGGGAGAGAGCAGATTGGAGGTGGGGATATCCTGTGGGACTGCTGTTTTGGGGGGATGGGTGGGGGAAAAACGGGGAGAAAATTTGTAACTCAAAATCTGGCGGAAACGAATGATGTAAATTAGAAGTTAATAAAGCATTAAAAAAATAAAAAAAACAAAAAAAACTTTGCATATATTATCTAAATTGTTTAACGTGTTGTTTAGTTGAACTAAATAGCCTTTCTCCTATCTTTGAATGAATCTTTGTTATAAATGAAGCTATCCAGGGAGGGATATATTCAGGAATTAAGGTATTATAAAAACAAAAGGTATTGAATTTTTTAGAAAAAAATTTTTTTTCCTTTGGTAATATGGACCTGTTATTTTATAACAGGTAGGGAATTCCAAGTGCAACTTGTTCCACCAGTATAACTTGTCAACTCATATCCAATTTATACTTTGGAACTTGACCTGGGCATTGAGGGGCTGAATGACTTATACATGATCACCTTCTTCTTGGAGTAGAACTTGAACCCAAGCCTTTCTTATTTCTAAAGTCTGCTCACTATCTACAAGGTTATACTGTTCCTTGGGGTATTCTAATTCCATGTTTTTAAAAAAATTTTCTTTTTTCCTCTTCCCTACAAAGAAAAACTGAAATTTAGGAAGAAGGAAATTGCTGACAAAATAATCAAAATCAATAAAGTTTAGTGACTTTGATACTCTCAACATTGTCAAAGAAATTTAAGCAGAATATAATTGTGTTCTTTGA
This sequence comes from Petaurus breviceps papuanus, assembly GCF_028583685.1. NCBI lineage: Eukaryota > Metazoa > Chordata > Mammalia > Diprotodontia > Petauridae > Petaurus > Petaurus breviceps. Next base: position 14,963,540 of record NW_027187332.1, on the reverse strand, counting down.
CTTTACTACAACTATCACAATATACTGTTGAAAAATACCTTCCTGGGATGAGGTAAAGAACAAAACTTCCATTTACTTTGGTTAGCTTCCTGTTATCAGCTACTTTTACCAGTGTCTCAACAAAGAGCAGACATTTAGTAAATTTGTGCTTGATTGAATGATTGTTCTTCTAAATACTGCATCTGATGGATCCACAGACATGGATTCTTAGATACAGGCTTCTGGGGACCATTCTAAATATAAATATTCCTTGTAAATAATCATCAGATATTATGAGCCTCAATTTCTTCTTTAAACAAATGTTTACTGACTGCCTACTATATGTCATTTGCTTTTCCACATCATCAAAAAATATAGTACCTAGGGAGATACCTAAACTTTTAAAAACTCAAGATTATTTTCTTTAGTGCAGTGGCAAAGAATTGGAAATTGAAGGGATACCCAGCAATAGGGGAATGGTTAAACAAGTTGTGGTATATGATTGTGATGGAATACTATTATGCTAAAAGAAATGATGAACAAGACGGTTTCAGAAAAACCCAGGAAGACTTACATGAACTGATGCAAAGTAAAGTGAGGAGAACCAGGAGAATATTGTAGATAGGAACAGCATAATTGCAATGACATTCAACAGTAAAAAGACTTAGCTACTCTGATCAAGACAATAATGCAAAAAATTCCAAAGGACCCATGATGAAAAATGCTATTCACATCCAGAGAGACAACAGGTGAACTCTAGGTGAAGATTTAAGCATACTTATTTTTCATTTCTTTTTTTTATTTTTAATAACATGGCTAATATGCAAATATGCTTTACACCATTTCATAGATATAATTGTATTATATTATTTCCTTTTTCAGTAAGTGTGGAGGAGAGTGAGAAAATTTGGGACTTGATTTTTTAAATGAATTCTAAGAATAAAATAAATTATAGATGTAAACATAGACATAAATTATATTGTTTAGGAAAGTATGCAAAGTTACATTCACTGTGTATGCTGTTCTGTAACTTCTCTATAAGACATCTGACAGAAAGAACTTTTAGATATTCTTCACACTTCACCAAATTCAACTAAAGAGAAATGGGGCTAAAGAGAAATGGGTTAAGGTTTTATCATCTTTCCCACACCCTAATTTTAGGACATGAAAATGATCCTAGGGTCATAGATTTAAAGCTGAAAGGAATCTTAGACATCATTTAGTTCAATTCCTTAATTCTACTAATGAAAAAATAGGCTTATAGTGTAGGAGTAATTTGCCCAGAGTTACACAGATAGTAAGTGGCAGAACTCAAAATTGAACCCAGGCCCTTTAACACCAAAGTCAGCCCAAAATGAATTTACCATAAAACATTTTCATTGATTATATACAATATTTATTTCTGAGATGGTCTGTCAGTGTGGAATCTATCCAAAAAGGAAACAGTTATATTCAAATATAGAAAGTAATAGGGTTTTACTCACTCACCCAGATACATTAGTCTTCAGCAAGAAATATTTTAAAATGAAAGTTCTCATAGCAGTACAATGTGAATTGGGAACTTTCCCATCCATAATCAAGACTGGGGATTTTCCTGGAGAAACATTTTCCTCTCCCCAGGAAAGTGACAGGACTTAAAAGTCTGTAGCTATAGAAGAAATAAATATGTGATAACTTCTATCTGCCTTGATAATACTGATCCATCCTGATGTCCTTTGAGACAGCTGAGTCAGTTCTGAGGTCCCAGTTATTATGGAGGCATCCCAATGTTATAGAAATGTAAATTTTTAAGATCTTCCCTGCCCCTAGGTTAAGTGCACCTGGAGCTTGTGGTGGGAGGCTTATTTTTTTCAGGAACAGCCACACCTTGGGGCTTTGTGATTGGACAGTGGGTCAAGAGGGTTGTTACATTCTCTGACCAAGGAGAAGGCTATATAAACTCTGATATGAGACTTTGTTTTGCGGCTCATTTTGAGAAGTGTGTGACTTGACCAGATGAGACTCTGGGCAACCATTGTTGAGCATCCCAGGTTTGAAAACCCAGATGTTGATGCTTCCCTCTCTGGTAACTGTGATTAGGTATGGATGTATGTAATGGTTGGACAGTTTTGGAAGCCTGTCTGCTGAAATGTTTCTCTGTCTTGTGACTTCTGCTTGTAACTCTGAAGTTCGGGCTGCTGACTTTTTTCCCCTGAAATAGGTAAATGATATGTTTGATTGATTAAAGCAAGATTGTTAACCCATTTTGAGTTGCTTTCCTTTTGAAAAGCAGATCTAAGAAGCCATGTTGGCAGCCACACTGGGGATGCTGGGGTGCTTGCTGCTATACCCAAGGAGGACTAACTGGAAAAAAAATGAATAACCCTGGTTCCTTCCAATATCAACCTAGAATCTGAACAGAGATATAGAGGAAGCTGAAACATATGCTTTTTTCCATTTCTAGAAGTATCACAAACTAACAGCAGTTGCTGGTTTGTTATAAGCCTCTGTCCCAGCCCAAATTCTGAGAAGAGTCTCAGAATCTCTGAAAGGCCACCATGTATCAGTGTAAATAGAAGAGAGAAAACTGCAGCGAAATTTAATCATTTCAGCAGAGTGTATGGCCCCTCATGAGGAATGGAAGATTACTGAACAGTCTCTCAGATAGCTGTCCTATGTGAGGAGTTATGGTATATGTAGTAGCTTAGAAGCAGGAGAGGGTCAGAGACATACATGGAAAGACAAGTAGGCTGATCGGGCTAAAGTAGAGAAAGTGTACAGCTGTATACAAAAAGATAAGAGGAGTTTAAATCTTTCTTGCTTAATACTAATGTCACTGGGTGAACCAGTAAAATCCTATTACTTCCTATATAGAAATATAGCAGTCTCTCTTTTGTATAGACTCCACACTGATAGAGAATATCAGAAATAGATATTGTATATAATCAATGAGAATGTTTTATGGTTAAGTTCATCTTGGACTGACTTTGGAGTTAAAGTAGCTGGACAAAGAGAAAGGAAGACTACAAAGGGGTTAGTAGCTGGAAGGTCTTTACAAGTTTCACAACAAATTTTAAACTGATGTTAGAGGCATCCAAATAAGAGAAAATCTTTTGTCTAAACCTTCTGCTCCTTCCTTCTTTCCATAGAGAGTAAAAAGTAGATCTTTGTAATGTTAATGGGATTGAAGATCTTCCTCACCCATTAATATGCCTCTAGTGGAGCCCACTAAGGAAGCTTGCTTAGGGGAGGCTTGCTTGTAGGAAAGCTTTCACACCTTTTGTTAATTTCTAATTAGTCACTGTGCTGTGATACCTTCTGGATCTGAGAAGTGTATACCAACTCTGAGTTGGTATTTTGCTTTGGAGACATCACCTATGAGAAGGATCTTGTGACTCCCTGGTCAGATTCTGAGTGACCATATCTTCAGAGCTCCCTGACTGCTCAGATGTAAATGTTCTCTTGATCCAGGGATGTATATAAAGTGTATACTTGGTTCAGGCAGTCAGAGCCCTCTCTGTTGGCCTTTATTTCTCTGATTATATTTCCTCTGACATTCAGGGTGCTGACTTTTCCCTTGAGCTAGTGAATTAGTGAATGTTATGTTAAAAGATTGTTGACCCCTTAAAGAGTCATCTTTCCTAGTAAAGCAGATATAAGAACATGGGCTAGCAGCCATCCTGGTTATGCCAGTGTGGTTGCTGCTACAATCTTTAAAGAGATTCACTATAAAACCTATATTGGTGTCAGATAATTTATTTTCTGAAAACATTAGGAAGAAGATTTGTGGAAAGGGAAGAATTTTTATAGCCACTGCAATGTATCATATTTCTCAAAAATAAAAAGGTGTTAATCTTGGGTTATTTCAAAGTAGAACCATATTTGTGTCAGTTTCTGTGTACAAAACTATCACCTTTTTAATTACATATTTTATTCAAGCTTATAATTTACCAGCTATTGACTAAAAAGTTTTAATTTCTTTGATCTCTTATGCAGCATAAATCACTTATTTTCTGGGTAGTGCCAAAACAATGAGAGACAGCAGGGTGGAATGGAGAAAGGACTAGCCTTGGAGTCAGGAGAATCGGGTTTTACTATCTGTCTCTGATACATACCAGCTGTGTTATCATGGACAAGTCACCTAACTTCTTTGCACCCCAGGCAAATCTCTATGACTATGGGTCACATACAGTTGCCAATTACATTAAAGCTCCAATCTAGATCCATAAAGATATGGGGAAATTAGTTTGTATGGAAAAGTGTGATAAAAATTTTTAATTATTATTGCTCAGTATTATCAAGCTTTCACTAAGGTCATTATCTAACAGCTTTTTATAAAAAGACACTCATAATATGCTTGGTGCTTTCAAAACAGCCCCTGACTATTGTAGCTTTCCATCTTAATCTGGAAACCTACAACGTTTTACAAAGTAGTAAGACAAACATATGATACGGTTCAAAAATTCACAGAATTTTAGAGTTGGAAGGGACCCAGCTCTACAGGAAATTAAAATTTAATATAACATTATATTAATATTACCAAAGAAACATAACTATTCATACAAAGAATTTTTTTAGTTTTCTCTATTAATTTTTAAAATTTATTTGCTATACTTCCTGTGTTTGTTCATAAGAAAAACAACTAGACCAAAAATGTTATAAAGAATACAATTCAACTAATCTGAAAAAAAAATAAAGTTTCTTATACATTTTATGAGAATGGTGATTAAATTGGACATACCCTTTGACCCAGCCATCCCACTACTGGATATATGCCCCAGAAAGGTCAAAAAGAGAGGAATACAAAAGTCCAATTTATAGCAAAACATTCGTAGTCCCACATTTTGCAATAGCAAATAACTAGATAACAAATAATAATATATCATAATAACATAATAAATAACAAAGTGAATGTGCATTAACTTGGGGATTAGATGAGAACATTATCATTTGTAAATGCAATGAAATACTATTGCACAATAAGAAATAATGAGAATAAAGAACTTAGTGAAACTTTTGATGATTTGTATGAAATAATTGGGTTATCAGAAACAGAACAAACTCAATGACTTTAATAATATAAATGAAAGGAATACTGAAAGAAACCAAAATGATAACTTTAAAAAACATACTTGGCCCTAGGGAACAGAAAATGAAGTATAACTCTCCCTTCTTGACTGAGAAGTAGGGAGCCATATGGTCAGAGTGCTATTACATTGTCATAAGTGGTCACTTCTACCACATGTTTTTGTTTAACTATTTTTCTTTGCAACAAATAAGCATCCATTTTGGGAGAGTGGAGAAGTGTGAAGTAGAATATCCAGAAATGAGAGAGACAGGAGAGAGACCATAATAATAAAATAAATAATTTTATTATTTCAGAGATCTCAGGGATGAGAAAACTCCCTATACTAATGTAGATTGTCACCTTCTCAGCAAAGTATAATCTAAAAAACTTGCAATAAGCACTGAAAGGTTAATTGCAAATGCCTAGGTCAAACAGTCAGGTGAATTAGAAGCCGCTCTTGAACCCAATCTTAATGTCTCCAAGGCTGGAAATCCATCCATTATGCCTTTCATCAAAGAAATAACTAAAGTATAAAAACTGAAAGCAGCAATACCATATTTTCTTTAAAAGGGGCCTCCTATACCAGGTGAGAACCAGGAAATTTAAATGAAAAGAAAGAATGTTTGATGAGAAAAATGTGAGGCAACTTTATTTCCATCAGCAATTTTAATAGTATAGGGTCTCTAACAGTCAGAGAGCTTTACACATTAAATAGCACCAAACTCTAACTCTTTCCATATGCTTATGTCCTATCATCTGAAAATCTGGTAAAGATAAAACAAGTGAGTTTAATCATACTTCAGCTTGAAGAATGAATAAAAGTATAGACAGTCCAATACCCTAGAAGATAAGACTAACAGAGGTTTGAAGCCTATCATTTGGCATTTCTACCTCTCCATTCAGTTATCAGGCAGTGTACCACTTGCCACCAATAATCATATAACAATAAGAAGTTTCTAGCCTTGCCTACCAATTGGGGAATGACTGAAAAAGTTGTGATATTTGATGGTGATGGAATACTATTGTGCTATAAGAAATGAAAAGTAGCCTGGGAAGACTTACATAAACTTATGCGAACTGATGCAAAGTGAAGTAAGCAGACCCAGGAAAATGTACTACATAAGAACAATGTTGTACTATGATCAACTGTGAATGACTTGGGTATTTTCAACAATATAATGATCTAACACAATTCTGAAAAACTTATGATAATAAATGCTATCCACCTCCAAATAAAGAATTGATGGAGTCTGAATACAAATTGAAACATACTTTTTTTAGATTATTATTTTTCTCATTTTTTGGTCTGTGGTTTCTTTCACAATGTGGTTAATATAGAAATATGTTTTGCATGACTTCACATGTATAATCTATATCAAGGGTGGGGTAGGAGCAGGAAGGAGGGAGAGAATTTAGAACTTAAAATTAAAAAAAATGTTAAGAATTATATTTACATTTAATTGGAAAAAGTGAAATATGGAAATCCTCAAAAAAAAGTTTCTAGCCTGGACCTTTCCATGATGGAACTGGGTGTAAGTGGCAGGGAAATAAAAAAAAATTTAAAAACTTGGTCCAAGAGAGCCAAGAACAAAAGACAGGAGCCCAGAAGGGGAAGAGATTGGTAGAAGGCTCGCAACACAAAAGCTGCAAATGTATATTGTGAAAATCACATACACAAGAAATTAAAACACATTCTGTAGGTTATGACAAATATGCTTTCTCATAGATGTTTCCTAAACAGTGGGCCACAGGGCAGCAATTTGAGAGATATATACCCTAAAACGTTGCTTCAACACTCCTTCCCAAAGGGGCTTCAGTCTTTAAAACAACAGAGAAGTGAATTTGACCTATAGTTATTAAAGAAGCCATGTGCAGAGATTTGGAAATGAATGTGAATGCCAGTGTTATGTTTAAGGCATTTTTATCCTTCCTTCTAGTGGCAAAGGGAGTGCTTTGCCCTTAGGCTAGTAACTGCTTTGCATTTAACTTAATTCTTCTGAATAAAGTTTAACTTTGTTTTGCTTCTCTCTGGCCTAATAGTAAAGCCTCCAAAGCCCATCAAACTAGAATCTAAGTTTTCCTGCACAGCCTTTGAACAGGCTATTGGCTGAAAAATTTAAAAAGTCCTTATGCTGCTTTGTAGCCAATAGGCTAATAATATTTTAAATCAGTTGTTCCCTGCCTCTAGCTTTCAGTGCTAATTAAAAAGTAAAGTATGTTATAATTCGTAAACTCCTCGATATTGCCTTGGAACAAATTATAAGCTAGCTTTTGAAAATCAAAATAAAATTATGTACACAGAAGCAAAGCAAAGCAGAAATTAGAACAAAAAAAATCAATAGATGTTTAATGGTTCTCATTCCTTTGTAGCAAATACTCAGTTATTAATATTAATTGAAAGCTAAATAGTCACTTCACTACATAATGTAGCCCACTGTGAGTTCTTATCCAATGAGTTTATAATCACTAAAGAGTTCAAAAGTAAGATGACTGAGAAGCTAATGAGGAATACATAACTAGCATAAAAGCTTTCATAAATGTTCCATTTCCTTTAACTAAAGCACTGTACTGGTAACAGAGATTATGGCTATGTACAGTCATGCCACCATATAATTTGTAATAGAAATAATAGTTCAGCATTAGAGAGAGTCTGTACTAGTGGTTTCATTTATATCATTTATTCATACACATAGGGAACTCCGGAATGAGGAAATTCCCATTACCAAATTGTCAGCACTTTTTCTGCAACTTAAAGTGTTAGACAGTTTCCTCCAGTAGTAGAAGTGTAAAGTTACTTATTCAGGTTCCCAAAGAAGTTAGTCTTCCCAGTTCAAAGATTGGCTCTCTATTCACTGTGCCATGTTGCCTCTTGGTTTAGTATTACACAAGAAAAATGTTAAGAGCTAGTGTTGTTGCTGGTTTCATTCTGACACTAAATAAAAACCCAGACATATATTATTCCCTGCTATTATAAAAAAGAGCTGAGAAGGATTAGCTTTCCTGGTTTCTCTTACTGTTCACATGAGAAAAGCTTTATGTCTATGACAGAACCAATAATCCTAAATAGGTTTGAATCCATAGTGTTGAAGAATTATCTCAAAACATGGTAAAGAGTCCTGGGTTGATCCACAATTAGAAGGCATGACATGGATGCAGAACCAACAAAGGAAACTGAGAAGTAGATGTCAGATAGAAGAAAAGAGCTGTGTCATGAAAGTCCAGAGAGGAGAATATCCAGGAGGAAAATGGTGATGAACAAGTTTGAAGCATAGATACCTGAGAAAAGGACATTGTATTTGGTGAATAATAAATCACAGATAACATTGGATAGAGTAGTTTCAGTTAAATGATATGGGGAAAACCAGATTGCAAAGGGTTTAGAAGAGAGTGACAAGATGGGAAATGAAGGCATCAAGTGTAGATGACTTTCTTCAAGGAGTTCATCCAAGGTAAGGGAGGGATATAAAATGATAAACAGGGATTGTAGGATCAAGTAAGGGGTTTTGTTTTGCAGGCTGTACTAGAGGAAGTATATGGAAAGGAGTTGAGATCAAGGATACATATAGAAAGGGTGGCCTGGGCGAGAATAAGGTCACATTTTCAGTCAAGATTGAAGTGAAAAAAGAGTAGAGGAAGATGTCTGAGTACTATGAGATGAGGAAGAGATGAGGCCATTTGCAATGGCCTCAATTTTTTCAATGAAGTATGAGGTGAGGTGAAATATAAGATAAGTAGTCCAACTCAATTGAAGCAAAGGGTTCATGAAAGGGAGGACAAGGACATAAGGCAGCAAAGGTACCCTGGGACTGGATCACGAAGTGTTTAGAATGTTAAGCATTAAACTTCATTCAATAGGGAATAAAGAACAATTGAAGATTTTTTTTAAAGCAATTGGGTTTAAGTAACTTGCCCAAGTTTACACGGCCAGTTACTTCTGGGTGTGGTGCTAAGTATCTAAGCCCAGATTTGATCCCCAGGTCATCCCAACACTGGAGCCAGTGCTCTTACTCACTGAGCCACCTGGCCGCCCCACAATTGAAGATTTTATACCAAAGAAATTAATGATGAAGAAATTCTCCTTTCTCACCAGCATGTCCTACTGACACCTCAAAGTTCAACACATCCAAAAATGTACCCATTTCCCAAAAATACCCTGCTCCCTTCCATCTAATTTTTCTAAACATGGCAATGACACCACAATTTTCTCAATTACTCATATCTGTAAGCTTAATGACCTTCCTTCTCCCTCATCTGACACAATAAGTTACCAACATCTGTCAATAATATTACCCTAACATCCCTGGCTTTCATCTCCTTTATACTTCCACTACAACTGCTCAATTTTATGTCCTCTTTCATTTCCTAGACTATCATAACAATTTACAAATTGGGCTTCCTCAAATCTTCCCATTCCAATTCAATGTTCATACCACTCCCCCAGTTATCCTAAAAACACCTTTACTCAAACATCTTCCCTGTCTCTTTTGACAACTGACTACAATCTGAACCCAAGTTATCCTTCCTTCTTTGTCTCATACTCCTCTCCATTACTATTCTATGTTCTAGTCAAATTGGTTCATGTTTTCCATGTCATTTCCCTCCCCAGTTCTTACCCAGCTTTTTCCCATCTCTGTGCCCTTGCTCACCTCATCCTGCAAAACTGGTAGGTACTCACCCTCCAGCACTACCTGACTTCCTTTCTATTGAAATCTCTAGTTTTGTTCAAAGCCCAACCCATGTGCAACCTCTTTCATGAGGGCTACCCTAACCCCTATGACTTCTCTGCTGAAAGATATCTCTACCCCTTCTAAATCCCTCAGAGCCTTTAGTCTAGACCAATGTTTCTTAAACATTTTTCTACTTGAGAACCTTTCAGCACTTCTTAAACTGGGGGTGGTGACCACATTTGGGGGTTGTGACTCACAGTTTAAGAAGTACTGGACTAAACCACTCTTTTATGTTTGTCACTCTTAATTTCATATTTAATTTTTATATGTTTTTCTCCAATTCATTTAAAGGTTCCTTTAAATAAGGATATGCGTCATATCTATCTTTGGATTTCTGGGGCTTAGCACAGCTCTTCATACATAGCAGAACAACATGTTTGTTTAATTGGATTGAATAACTTTTAGAATAATACTCTGGAATCATTGTGGAGAATGATCTGAATAGTGGAGAAACCAGAAAGAAGATGAACATTTCTTCTGGACAAGAATCAATGAAGGCCTGAAGCAGGATGGCAATGAGAATGGAAAGGTAGAAATAGGCTTACGAGATATTTCAGTAACATCTAAGAAAAGCACAAAATCATAACACCTGAGGTTTAAATCTGTGATTCTATAAAAAAATGATGAGAAACATCCATTTTCAATCTAGTAAAAAAAATACATTATTTATCTAATAGCATTAGGAACTCTAGAATTCCTCCCTGGAAATGTATCTTCTCCGTCTTAGAGCTTTAAAATGATTAGGTTAAAACTGGATCAATGGCTTATGTAAAACATAGCTGACAGGAAGGCTATGCAATATTTTTGTGGCCACTGTCAATTTATAGGGATAGAATAAGCTATGTTCCTTAAAGGAGAGACCTAAAGAAGATGTTCAATAACATAGCACCTGATGATGAAGACTATGGCAAAAGAAATGCAATGAACACAATTGAACTTTAAAATCACAGTGCATGGAGTGCATAAACAATTGTCACCCTTAATCAATTTTTACATCAAGCAGAACTCCCTGTACAGTCCTGCTGGCAGCTATCCACTATGAAGCTGTATTCTTCCCTGACAGAATTTATACACACACTTGAAGACATGTAGTGCTATGAAGATGGATTGAGCATGCCACTGGGATTGTGGGTAGGCACTGAGTAGAGAAGATGCATTGGAAAGGATAAAATATCTCTGCAAGAATTTTTTTAAAGCTTTGAAGCTAAACAGTGGTTCCTTTTATCAACCAAAAGCCCAAAGACAGCATTAAAGATTTTCTTGTATTATTCATTATTATTTTCAGGAAGAGGTAGAGCATTACTAAATAGGGAAATTTACAGGAAACATGCTCCATCTTCTAGTTTGACACCACTGAGTCCACTAATGTGTTTTTAATTCACTTTTGAAGTTTTAGTATGTTAAAAGGAAAATTCTCATTCTAAGAGTAACTCTGACCTATGAGTGGTCCAGGCCCAGCCCTTTCCAATATGCTCTTCTTATGAGAGAGATATATTTTATTTCCAGAGATCAGAATGTTGTCCTCCCAAAAAATCATTAATTATATTATTAGCATGAATTCCAAGGAGTACATATGAATTCCAAGGCTAAGCAAGAGAAAAACTCTAATGAATCTTTAAAAGTCAGACTGGATTAAAGATCTAGAGAAGGAATAGATGTTAGAAACATCCAGCTCAACTCTCATATTTTACAGATAAGGAACCTGAAGCCCAGATAAGTTAAAAGGTAGCTTGCTGGTAGCACAGCACAAAGAAGGCATGGCCTGGAGTCATGGGATACCAAAATTCAAATTTGGCCTCAGGCATTTATTGGCTGTGTGACCCTAGGCAAGTCACTTAACCTCTGTTTGTTCCAGTTTCCTCAATTGTAAAAGGGGGATAATTATAGGAGCTACCTCCCAGGGTTGTTGTGTGAATCAAATAAGTTATTATTTGTTTTAAAAAAGTACTTAGTTTGGTGCACAGTAGATGCTATATAGATGCTTATTCCCTTCTCTTTCCCTTTCCCCACTTCTTAAGTGACTTGCCCAAGGTAAAACAAACAGAAAGCACCAAAATGAGGAAATATATAGGTATAGATACAGATAGGTAGGTAGATAGATGAAGAAGTGTGGATATAGGACCTCTGACTCCAAAGTCAATTGGTCTTACCAATATACCATATTATCTTCTAGAAGATTAATGACCTAATAAACATCATGATGAGTAGCTTTAAGAAGGTTTGAAACATCAAATTTTCAGTAAGAACAGTTAAGTATTTAGATGTTCTTTCAAATATAGACTGACCCTTAAGTCATGTATCTCTACTACAGTAATAAGATACACAGACATATTAGCACTTCATAAGGGATAGAAAGATCCAAGTCATATCTTTGTGACAAGGAACTTTGAAGATGTCCACAAAAGTTCTATTTACTCTCATTTTGGGTTTTTTTTTTCCAACATCTGTCTTCCATTTCCCACCCAGTTATCTTTGCTTAAATTATCCCCTGAGCCTCCACAATCTGATAGGTAAGGGGTAGAACCTCAGAATTTCTTTAATTTTCATTCCTATAATTATTAGTGATATAGAGTATTTTTCATATGATTTTTGATAGGATTCCTCCTTTGAAAACAGTCTGCTCATGTCCTTTGACCATTTATCATTCAAGGAACTGCTATCCCATTAGAGTATGATAGAAAAGCATCAAAGGAATTAGACACTTGTTTTTAGACAGGAAGTCCTCAAAGAAAGTTATTTTCTCAGGAGAGACTCTTTAAATCAAAATAAAGGGAAGTACTTAATAAAGGTGCCAGTAAAGGTGTCTGGGTTGAATCTGGTCTTGCTATAGAAACAATCTTTAATGGTGTAATGGCAAGCAAAGGAGTACTTAGCTCCTTGTTTTAGTTATTCAAACACTTAGCCCTTAGTTTCAGCTCTTCAAGTGCCTTTGAACCTCTGCCTGTGATTATATCAAGTCTTTGTTAGAAACAGAACTTGCCAAACCCACAGTGGGAGGGACTTGCCAAAGACTAGAACAGGAAGGACATAAGAGGAAGGGGCAGAGCAGAAAGGAGGTGATGATATAAAAGCTGGGACTGAGCAGAACTGAGAAGAACACTTGTGGTGCCTGGCACTCTGTTTGTTCTGTCTGTGTTGATTTGTACTTGTGTTACTTTGTCAGATAGAAACAGCCTGTCTGTTGACTTCTGCTGATTTCACAGACAGAAAGTGAATTGAAATGATAGTGCTGGTAACATTTGTGAATACTGTTGTGACTCTGCTAAGCTTGATGTGTGTCGATATTATTGTGGCTCTGTTAAACCTTGTCTTCCCAGAAACAGGAGCTGGAACAGGAGCTGAGAGCTGCCTAGCTGTGAATCCAGGTGACAGTTGGGTGAATTCAGTCAAGAGCTGGGAGCATGGAAGAAGAAACATGGGATTTGGAAGTTATCCCTGAGTCAAGATGAAAGGACTTCTACTTGGGTACTTAGTGCTGACTGACAAGATTAAGAATGTGACCTAGGGGTGGGACACCTTTGTATTTTGTACATTATACATCTTAAGGATGATTGCTCCTTAAGGATGATTCAGTTAAAGAAGTCAGTCTCCAATCAAGAGGAAAGAAACACTTTAGATGGGTACTTTATATTGATTAATTCAGATTGTGACTTATCATTGTGAATGTTGAACTTTGGTTTCTGTGAATGTTTTGCTTTAGTTTATTGATGAATAAATAGAGAGTTCACTATACTATGTGGTCAGAGTCTTAAAAGCTATTCATAGCAGCAGTCCTCAGGAGAACTGTTTGTGTTTGGCTTTACAGATGGCTAGGGGGGAGATGACTTGGGGGGGGAGGGGAAGTGCGGTACTACATGTTTGACCAAAGATAAGATGTTTAGCCTTTTAAAGAAAAGGACAAAAATGTCATATTTAATCAATTTTAAATTGTATGTAAACTGGACAAAAGAAAATAAGAATATACAAAATATAATAAAGAACTCTCTTTTTAAACACAAGTCCAAAATTTAAAACTACATTGTAAGTTTAAAGTTACTAAACAAATCACAATGAAAAAAAAAAAAAAAAGAACAGTGCAGCAAGCCTCAAATCTAGGCAGGATCCTGTCTCTGACATGTGACCTGTCTGAGCAGAATTAAATGTTACCTATTCTAAAAGGCAATGGGTCAAAAACTAATTTACATTTATATACAGAAAGAAATAAGTTTATTTAGTGCCCATGGAAGATATGCACTGATAGAGGAGCAGGTAAAGGCAGGTATCTGGAGACCTCTCACTTGCTTTGGACTGTAACAGTTTCAGATTCTTTCAGGATTTGAGGGTCCCCAGCCAATTCTTGAGTATGAGTCATAGCCATTATTTCCTTAGATAAATAAAGAACTCTTAATGATTGGGTGACCAAGGATCAGTCATGGCCTGTAATTATTGTTCAGTCTTATCCAAGTCTTCATGACCCTGTTTGGGGTTTTCTTGGCATACCAGATCCTGGAGATACAGGAGTGGTTTGCCATGTCCTTCTCCAGCTCATTTTACAGATGAGAAATTGAGTCAAACAGGGTCAAGTAACTTACCTAGGGTCTCACAACTAGAAAGTATTTGAGGTCAGATTTGAACTTGTGAAGATGAGTCTTCGGACTCCAAGCCTAGAACTCTATACCTACTCCATCTAACTGCTCCATGGCCTACCATTGCAAGTGGATTGATTGAAATTTCAGGTGTTCTTGAGAAAAGCTTCTTTTTTGTTCTTATCTTATAGTTTCTTCCAAAATGCCAGGGGAATAAGGATAGGGTTATTGGGGGAAGGAAACATTTCTCCCTTGCTTCACTATTATATTTTGAGAGCTGCCCAAAGGCAGTTATCAGGCCAGCATCAACCTCTGCTTCATTGGGATCAGAGTCTCATGAAGTTTGGTTATTTGGGAATGAAAGTACCATATGGTGGACTCCATCTAACACTAAATAACAGCATGAGAAGGGATAGCTGATCTTCATTTGCCACTTATTAGAAGTTCCCTGCATGTCATCTGTTGCCTTCAAACAAAGCCCTGCATCCTATTAAGTCATAAGGATAAATGAAAAATTTGGCAACTAAAGCATAGACTCCCCTAATCTACCCAACCCTACACGTATATAAGACAATATTTAGTCAGGTTCAAGTGATCTGGGTTCAAATCCTAATTCTTTTCTTTTGTTGAATTTATTATGTACTTTACTTTTTTTTCCTCTTTTTATTTTCATTTTTTTTTCTTTTTTCAAATGCTTTATTTACTTCTGATTTACATCATTCATTTCCACCAGATTTTGAGTTACAAATTTTCTCCCTGGTTTTCCCCCACCCACCTCCCCAAAATAGCAGTCCCACAGGATATCCCCTCCTCCAATCTGCTCTCTCCCATATCTTTTCCCATAATCCCTTTGACTTTTCCAGTAGGGCATGGTGGCTCTCTATGCCCCAGTACCTGCATATCTTATTTCCCAATTACATGTAAAATAGTATTAATAATAGTATATATTTAAACATTTGATTTTAAAACTTTGAATTCCAGATTCATTTTCTTCCTCCCTTGTCACCTACCCTTACTGGGAAGATAAGCAATTCAGTATAGGTTGTACATGTGTAGCTAATGCAAAACATTACCATAGTAGTTAAATTGTAAAAGACTGACTATATTTCCCTCCCTCCTATCCCACCACCCACTTGTTCTATTCTCTACTTTGATCCTGTCCCTTTTCAAAAGTGGGTGCTTCCAATTTCCCTGCCCCCCAAGCTGCCCTGCCTTCCATTATCTCCCCTCTCATGCCCTTCCCCCTATTTAGTGTTTATTTCATTCCCTCCCCAAGCCAAATTAAATGAGAATAAGGTTGACCCATTCCCTTTTGCCTTCCTATTCTTCCCCTCCATTGTAACCATTTTCCCTTGCCCCTTCTATATAAGATAGTTTACCCCATTCTGTCTCTCCCAATCTCCTCTCATTATATTCCTCTCTCACCTCTTAATTTCACCTTTTATGTATCATCCCTTCCTATTAAATTGGTCCTGTGCCCTCTATCTATGTATAACTGTAAACATATATACACATATTCACATATGCATTCATATACCCATATACCCTCATATATAGACATATATATATATATATTTATATTCCCTTCAACTATTTTCATACTGAGAAAAGTTTCATCAGTTACAATTATCATTTTTCCATGTAGGAATGTAAATAGTTCAACTTTGATAAGTTCCTTATGATTTCTTTTCCCTGTTTACCTTCTCATGTTTCTCTTGCTTCTCGTATCTGAATGTCAAATTTTCTATTAAGCTCTGTTTTTTTCTTCAAGAATCCTTGAAAGTCCTCTATTCCACTGAATGACCATATTTTCCCTTGAAACATGATACCCAGTTTTACTGGGTAGGTGATTTTTGGTTTTAATCTCAGCTCTTTGACTGCCAGAATATCATATTCCAAGCCTTTCAATCCCTCAGTGTAGAAGCTGCCAGAAGCTGTGTTATCCTGATTTTTTTTCCCCACAATATTCAAACTGTTTCTTCCTGGCTGCTTGTAATATTCTCTCCTTAAACTGGAAATTCTGGAAGCTGGCTATAATATTCCTAGGAGTTTTCTTTTTGGGATCTTTTTCAGGATGTGGTCAGTGGATTCTTTCAACCTCTATTTTGCCCTCTGGTTCTAAAACATCAGGGCAGTTTTCCTTGAGAACTTCTTGGAGGATGATTTCTAGGTTCTTTCTTTGATTATGGCTTTCAGGTACTCCAACAATTTTTAAATTATCTCTCCTGGATCTCTTTTCCAGGTCAGTGTTTTTTTTTTCTAATGAGATATTTCACATTGCCTTCTATTCTTTCATTTGTTTGGATCTGTTTAACAGCATCTTGATTTCTCATAAAGTCATTAGCTTCCATTTGCTCCAATCTAATTCTGAAGCAATGATTCTCCACAATGAGCTTTTGAGATTCTTTTTCCATCTGGCAAATTTGGCTTTTTAAGGCATTCTTCTCCTCATTGCCTTTTTGAGTCTCTTTTTCCATTTGAATGTCTATTTTTTAAGATGTTATTTTCTTCAGTCAGGCTGTTGACTCTCATTTCATAATTTTCTTACATCGTTCTCATTTCTCTTCCCAATTTTTCCTCCACTTCTCTTATCTGCTTCTTAAGGTCCTCTATGGACTGTAACCACCTCATATTTTCCTTTCAAGCTTTTGGTGCAGGAGTTCTGACTTCACTATTTTCCTCCTGTTCCATGCTTTGATCCTTTTTGTCCCCAAAATAGGAGTCTAATGTTGGATTCTTCTGTTTGCTTTGCTTCCTTTGCCTGGTCATGTTGTCACTCAATTACTTGACTTTTGGGCTTTTTGCCACAGTAGAACTTTGCTACCAGACAGAGGAGCTTCATTCCAAATGCTGGGGTTTTCTCAGCTGCCAGAGGTATTAGTTGGGTGTCCTCTCTGAAGCCTCCACACGCTCTGGCAAGCTGGTCACAAACTCCAGGACCTCCACCCTAGATCACAATCCAGATGCAGGCCGGTTAAAGCAAAAGCAGTTTACCCCTCAGACTGGTTGCTTGGTCCTGCTACACTCTGCAGGCCAGGAGCTGAAGCTGCAACATGGTGGGGGCTTCACCCCAGGTGCAAAAGCTGATGCACTCCCAACTTCTGGGTACCAAGTCCACACTGCACTGAACTCTCACTTTGTCCTTAGAATCTATGTGTTGATAATTCTAGACTGCCACAGCTGCTGGTGATCTGGAGTCCC
The DNA here is from genome assembly GCF_028583685.1 of Petaurus breviceps papuanus. Lineage (NCBI taxonomy): Eukaryota > Metazoa > Chordata > Mammalia > Diprotodontia > Petauridae > Petaurus > Petaurus breviceps. Next base: position 14,946,021 of record NW_027187332.1, on the reverse strand, counting down.
TCCATCTGGTGGTTGGTCAGGCCTCTCCTGGGGCTAAAACCTCTGGCTTGGGCAGGGCTGGGCTTGGGTCCCAGAGTGCTGCTCTGGCTGCTTGCTGCCAGCCTGCTGGGCTATTCTCAGTGGGAAGTTAGCTTCTCTGTGTCATTTTGTGGGTTCTGGAGCTCCAAAGTTTGTTCAGAGTCCCCTTTTACATGAATTGGAGGTGGTAGGAGGTGGTAGGAGCCGGAGCCGCACGGAGGTCCTGTTTCTACTCCGCCATCTTTCAAATTCTAATTCTGAGAATTTATCTGAGTAACATCAGTTATTTAACATTTTGGGGCTTCAGGAAAATGGAAGATGTAGGAAAGAATAGATCCCTATATTCCCTTCACCATCTAAATCTATTCTCCAGCTTGTTTTGGTCTTACTTATAGCACCTGCCACAGGCAAGTTCTATACAGTGTAATCTGTGTGAAAAGGATTCCTAACCATATATTAGTCTTTTAATGTTTGCCCATTGTGTTCATGGATGAAATAAAAAACAGAAGTGATAACTTTGAAGCCAAACAACAAAACACATAAACTACACATAAGTCTATTGGGCAATGAAGAATAAAGGCAAATAAAGAATATATAAAAAACATTGCAAGGATCAAGAAATTACCTTGTGTTGGAGAAGAGGAAGGAAGAGAAAGAAACTGATTCAGAGAATTTTCAAGAGCTTGATCAATAATGCATATATATGAGCAGAATGGGGGCAAATGGAGTGATACTACTTAGAGAGAAAATCAGAACATCTCATAAAGAAATCCCCTTCATATTCTTTAATTACTTACAATAACAGAAAATGCTGATCCTGGTATGTACAATTTATTTGCATTTTCAAAAATTCTAGATCAGACTCTAAAGTCCTGGGGTATTTTATATACACACAGAGAGAAGAATCACCTCTGAAAGCAACTAGACTTTCCCCTATATCATATCATCAAACTTTCAGCACTCATTCACAGAACCATAGAGTGAATGATAATAAAAAGTCAAAGTTTAACTTGTGTATGTGTAACAGAGGATTCAGCAGGAGAAAGGGTATAAAAGAAAGGTTAAAAAATGGTCCAGCCATTGCCTAGAATCAGATGTACTCTCTCTTCCAGGATTTGGGTCAGGATGTGAGGCCTGCAAGGGCAAATTCTAATGAAATCTCCAGGGCTTTACCCTTCTCAGTTTTGAATTGCAGAAGATGGGAGCATGTAACCTTTGCTCCCTAAACCATCTTTATCTTTCCTTCTCTACTTTTCTCAAAGGGACAGCAGTTTGTGAAGCAATTCCATTTTTATTACTCGCACTGAAAGTGCAAGGCCTTTGCAAAAATACCTAGACTAGTCCCTTCATTGTCAGGATTTTTAAAAATTATTCATTACTGAGGATCCAGATTATAGATACCTAAAAATGAAGATTTTATTAGTCCAGAGATGGGCTCCTTCATCACATATGTAAAATCAATCCATCACTTCATCTCAAGCACCTGCCATGTGCCAGGCAAAAGACAACCCCTGCACTCAAGGATCTTACAACCTGATAATCTAATGGAATAGATGATGATGAAGTTCTATAACTCTCCCTTATTCTGAACAACTTTCTCTACACAAAATGATTTTCCACCTTAACTTTTAAAAAGAGTCCTATATAAAACTTCAGAAAAAAGAACAGTTTAAAATTAGTAAAGAATTGATCACCTTTCATAGCAAAATCTGGAAACAAAGTAAGTACCCATGAAAGGACAATGAAGCACAATTGAAAGAATGCTTTCTCTGCAGCAAAAGAATCTGTGTTCAAATTTCACTTTTGCCCATCTCTAGCAATATTACCTTGGCCAAGGCATTGAATCTCTCTATACCTCTCTTCCCTCATCTATAAGATGATATGTCTAGATGGTCTCTGATGTCCCTGCTTGAGATCTACGATCTATCCCATAATGAAAATGGCAATTATGAAGAATGCAGAAAAACACAGGAAGACATACAAAGTAAAAGAAGCAGAAGCAGAAGAACAGTGCACTTTGACTGCAATAATGAACCCAAAAACAACACTCAAAAGAAATTCAATTCATGATAATGACCAGTTTTGACCTCTGACACCTCTTTTTGATGGACAAGCAGAAGACTTCATGTGCAGAATGCTACTAAGCCCATTAGTCATAATCACTAAGACTGTTCATTTAGGAGAACTTTTTGTTTTCATTAAAAGGAAAGATTCGATTTGGGGGAGGGAGGTGTGAATGAGGAGGAAGACTGTGGAGGAATAACTATTGTTACTATGTAAAAATAAAAGGCATCAATAAAACAAAATTTGTAAAATACTCATGAAGAAAAAAAAATATATTCTTTCCTTCTTTTTAGCCTTGCTATTTCATTCTTATTAAGGTTTCTTCCTTATTTCTTATAGTCTTTTAACTTGGACTTTTTTCATGGGTTGTTTTTAAACTACTACATGGTAAATATATTAGATATTACACATTGTCCACATTTTCCTCAAAGAGGATCAAACTTTACCAGTAGGACATGTTTGCAAAGCGAACCCCCCCCCCATATGATGAATAATGTATATCCTTCTCTGGAATAAAATTCTTATCAAGACAAATGGCATATAACTGGGTGTCTCTACTGACTTTAGAGATCTGTCAATAGATAATGGTCAGCATCTAAACAAAACATACTCAAATAAACATTCAAGAATTGCCCATGATTTTCTGCTTCTAATTAACACCACATGACAAAATCTATTATTAATAATGGCTAATTTGTTAATGTTTAAACAAGAGGAGTTTACCACAGAGAATATGTTCAGCAAAAGCAATAGGAAAAAGTAGCTGAAATTAATTGTCAGAGTGCTATGTAATTTTGAGAAACTTTACATCTTCTATCTCCAAATTCAACAAGCAATGTAATTCAGTGCAAACAACATTAATTTTCTGCTATATTCAAGGCACTAGACAAAGTGCCAGAAAACAAAGACAAAAAATAGTCATGACTCCATGAATGCTTAATCTCTACTTAAGGAATTTATATTGAATCTTAAAATTTTGTGATTTTGTTCAAAGGATTATAAATGTACATATATGCATACACATATATTGGCACTGTTACATACACATATGTGTGCACACATATGCACATGTATACATAGATTGACCACAGAAATACTTAAGGGGGAAATTGTTTTTATCTTAGCAACAAAAATAAAAATATATTTGGAATTTTGTCATGCTATGTCAATCCCTAGAAAACATGATGCAGTTCTTTTGATTTTTAGGTTTGTTCTTTTTTTTTTCCTTTTTCAATGCTGCCCAATATTATTAATAAAATAAGAATAAGAACATGAAAATCTGAATTTAAAATATACTGGAAGTGATGGTTGAAGAACAAAGTTTTTCAGCTTCCAACAGATGAGGTGATAGAGTGTGACAGAGTAGAATGAGTACTGAATTTGGAATCAGAGAACCTAGGTTCAAATAAGAACTTCATCACTTCATACCCACAAGACTTTAGGCAAGTTATTTTACCAATATAGACTTCAGTTGTCTTTTCTTTCACTGTAAAGGATTAGACTAGATTGCTTAGAGGGTTCTTAATAGCTGTAAATCCTATTGTTTATAAGAAGAGAGCAATTCTCCCTTTAAATTGTTTATAGGGATATATAAGATTAACCAGTAATCTTACTATTTTAAAAAGTAATTGTCAGCTATAAGAAAAAGCAATACTTTTCATTAAGATCTTACTCCCCAAATGTAAAAATTTATCCTGCAAATATTTAATTAGTGTTTTCCCTGATGAATTACCTCCATTTTCAACCTTGGTCAACCTAAAAATGAGCTTCTTGATCAATTTAGTAAGCAAAATTATTTTAGAAATGAAAGATTTATTGTGATATCATTAAGATATAAGGGCTCATCACATTTTTAGCAACTGCTTGGAATTGATTGCTATGTCCCAGGAGCACTGGCAACTTCTGAGTTTTTGTAATTGTAGCATTTACCGAGTTAAAAACCCAATAAAACCAGACTGAGAATATTTTTCCCCAGACCAGAAACGTTCTTCTTCCTCACCTCTGTCTGTTAGAAGCCCTGTTTTCCTTCTAAGATCAACTCAAGCACACCGGGCCACTTTCTATATATGTTTCCCTCAAGCTGATATTATCTTCTATACCAATATTACCTACCTTGTATCTACTCCATATAGATTTAGTCTATATCTACAGATGTACATATTGTTTCCACCATTAGAATATAAGCTCCTCGAGGGGAAGGACTGGTTGGCCTTTGTCTTTGCATTCTCAATTACTAGCACAGTGTCTGGCAAATAGTTGATGTTAAATAAAGTTGTTGTTCAATCATGTTCAATTCTTTGTGACCCCATGGACCATAGCACACCAATACTGTTCATGAAGTTTTCTTGGCAAAAATACTAGAATGGTTTGCCATTTCCTTCTCCAATGAATTAAGTCAAACAGAAGTCAATTAATTTGCCCACGGTCACACAGCTAGTAAGAATCTAAGGCTAGATTTGAGCTCTGGTCTTCCTGACTGCAGACTCAGCACTGTGTTCACTGAGCCAACTAGCTCACCCCAAGGCAAACAGAGATTAAGTCATTTGCCCAGGGTTGCACAGCTAGTAAATTCTAACATTGGATTTTAACTCAGGTCTTCCTAACTCTAGGCCCAGCACTCTATCTACTAAGCCATTTAGCCTACTCTGTTAAATAAATACTTGTTGCTTAAGTAAAGACCAACAAAAATTATAGAATAAGGAATGTTATATAGTTCTGAAAGCATAGCTCTGTGTGTGTTTTTTAAAAGAAACACTCTAATATACTAAAAAGATCACTAGACTAGAATTCAGAAAACCTTAGTGGTATTTCTGGCTCTACAACCAACTAATGAGGTTAATGTAATGGTATTTGGTCTTAAGGGAGTAATTTAATCTCTCTGAGTCTCACTTTTTTCATCTTTAAAATAGAGATAACTGACTTCTCCTTCCTACCTTACAGAGACATTGTGAAAATCAAATGAGACAATGTCTACAAAAGAGCTTTGAAAACTCTAAAGCTACACACAAAGACAAGCAATTAAGATAATGATACGAAATAAAAATACTGCTAGCAGGTTCCATGTGATAAATATTCCCAAACAAAGAGCATTCAGAGATACAAACCAAAGAAGGGTTCCTTCTGAACTGGAAAAAAAAAAACATTTCTGGGGGTGGGGGGCAAAGACCTGATCTGGCTTCAGGTAATATTCATAATCTGTAGGACTGGCTTAGAGGTATGAGGTTGCTCCAAGGGAAATCAAGGGTGGATATGAGTTTCTGGGTTGAATTAGACCTCTCCTTTACTGCTCTACCCACCTGTAATATAAAAATTTAAAGAACAACTATAGTACTATCTGATCTTTCCATGAGGCCTTTGTAAAGGTCAAAACCAAACCATTCTTCTGGGAAAGGAGAGTGAAGCAAAAGTTGAAAAAGGTATTTTACTCTGTTAGATTTTCAATATGGTGCTAAAACAAACAGCCACAAAAGCAATTTCCAGCTTGACAAAATACCCCTAAGTTGAATAAATTTGAGTATCTATAACACTATTAAGTGCCTAGCACAAGTATGTTTGATCTCTCATTTCTTTGAAGGAAGGACTCTACAATTAAATTAACATTTAGTCTGTCAGTGGTCTTACTTCCAGTACTCTTTGGTCCTGTTAAGAACAAAAGAAGTACCAAGAGACAAGGTTCCTACTCTTAAGAAACTTACAAAATTTTGCTCTTCTCAGAAACTGTCTCTAACTCCAGCCACTCAGACTGTATAGTTAAGATTCTACTGTGTAACTTTACATTTTTCCCACTGTTTTGTAATTATTTTATAGTGGTTTGATATATACACACATACATACACACATATGTATGTGTACAATAAAACACATGTGCATGCATATGTGTATACATATATGTTTTGTGTGTATGTACAAGTTCTTTCTCCCTAGATTACAAACTCCTCAAAGAGAAAGACCTTGCTTTCAATGTTTTCAATCTCCCTAAGTGGTTGGAAAAGGTAAGGAGACACAAGTGTTACATTGGATCCTCCTCTAAATTAAAAGAAACAAAGCAAAGTTTCCAGCATATTGAATAGGTTGGCTAAGGAAGACTTATGGAAAAATTGATGATAGTAACTTAGAGTAGAAGCATAAAACCATCGAAGATGTTTCTTGGCATACAGCCTGAAAGGATAATTCAGGGAAACCCAAACAGTGTAGACAAAGTAGCTTTCTGAATCCTCTAGAGAGCATGATTCTAAAATTTAGCCTTTCAAGAAATACTGAGGACTTTCCAGGTAATATCAGCTCTAAGAGTTGTCTCTGGATCACTCCAAGTTCAGGAGTTCCTGAGTTCAATCTCCAATCTTCTAAAGAGAGACTTCATAGTATTTCCTGATCCTTAAAGAAGAAAGAAGATCCTCCTGTACCATGTTCTACTTGGAGCACAGAAAGCAGAAGCAACTTTAGGGAAGTATTAGCAACAACTTTAAGCCCAAGGTTGCAGGAAGCAGTATACTAACTTTGGGTGTATTTGTGAAACAGTGTGCATCAGGTATAAGGGGAAGATGTATTATTACTACTTTTCTTACTATGACATTTCAGTAAATGTCTTTAAGATTCATGAGCTATTCTTTTTGAAGTATAGACTCACAGAGTGCTTTGAACCTGGATACTTGTTTCATTAGAGGAACCCACACTGAAAGAACATTTTTTTTGAGAAGGGACAATGACACTGGTATGATCTCTAAATATGTATTTGTTTATTATGAATAGGAGATACAAATTGAACTGGGCCCATAACTGAATATGAGAAGAAAAAGAGTCATGACTAAATTTAGAAAATGGTATAACATTTTAAATAATTCCAAACAATGTACTCACTGCCATAGAGTCATATTTTCTAAATCATTAACATTCTCCCAGTGATATTACATAGATGTGAATCATATTATACCATGATCTCAGAAGAATCAAAATTTCAAAAGACATAAGGGACAATGGAAAAGCATACAGTGGGGCAGCTAGGAGGTGCAGTGAGTAGAACACCAGCCCTGGAGTCAGGAGTACCTGAGTTCAAATATGACCTCAGACACTTGACACTCTTACTAGCTATGTGACCTTGGGTAAATCACTTAAGCCCAATTACCCTGCCTTCCTCCCTCCAAATAAAAAGAAAGAAAGCAGAAGAAAAAGAAAAGTGACACCAACATCAAAGACAGGCAGGGTATAAAAAGATGAGTCAATCATTTGTTATGAGGAACGGGTAACAAATGATAAGCTTGTATAAACAAAATATTAAATGAACAGTGATTTGCAGAGATCCTTGAGAATAGAATCTATGTCTGTTGTTAGAGGATCTGGGTTCATACTCTAACTTTGCTATGGGAAATTTTCTTGGGAAAATCCCCTTACCTTTCCAGGTCTCACTTTCTCCACCTGTAAAATGAGGGGATTGGATATAATGACCTTCAATATCAACTTCCAACCCTAAATATATGTTTCTATAACTTATTGGAAGACTTAAGCCTCAAGAATCAAAGAGGATAAGAAAGTATGGTTGGATTATGATGATAGTAGTGGAGATACTACCCACACTGATAAAAATATGGATTATATAAAGGTCTGCAAATTCAATTGCATATTGAATATCAATTATAATCAAATACAAGCTCCTTAAGGGCAGAAAATGTTTAATTATTACATTTGTAACTCCAGCATCTACAATAATTCCAGGTATACTCCAGATGTTAAATAAATTTCTACTGAATTGAACATTGGTAAACAACCTCTTGCACAAATACAAGGGATAATTAAGTGAATCTACATCTGGATTCACAGCTTTCATGTATCAGTCTTTTTCATATTACCTTACGCGAAATTTTTCTTTTTGCTTTTCTTTTTTTTTTTTTTTCAGACCTTGCCAGAGACTGTTTGCAATCTAGAAAGCTGCTACTGGTTTCTGGAGTCATTTAGTTCATATCACCTATTGGCACTACTAAACAATAAATGGAATGTCATGATAACCAATAAGAGGTCCTTGAAATGATCAAATCTATGACTCCATTGGGTTGGACATAAAAAGAAAAGTGGATAAAAATATTTCAAAATGTTTTTGTGTTGTGAGCTGAAACATCCATTCATTCAAACATTTATTGAATATCTATTAACTGTAATGCACTTCCATGACTAAATGCTAAATCCTGAGGGAAATGCAAAAAGTAAACAAAATAGGGACTTTGCTGCCAATGACTTTATAATCTACCAGTAGATGTTAGGAAATGTACACAAACAGTATGATGAGTGCACAAAGAAAATAATATTAAATAATGTGAAATCAGAGAAGGAAAAAATCAGAAGGATCTCAAAACAGGGAAAGCAGAAGAAACACTTAATTTCTTTTATTTTTTTTTTCTTTTTGTAGGGAGGAAGGCAGAAGGAGTCAGGTCCTCCTGACTCCTGGTCCAGTGATCTATTCACTGCATCACCTAGCCATCCCAGAAACACTTGTTTTCTGAGGAACTTTTTTGTATATGTGCAAAGATTTCTACTCATTGCTAAGCATAATAATCACAGGTGACATTCTAGGAAAACAGTTCAATTGCCAAAATGTCTGAATCTAAATGGCTTATAGTAAGAAATACAAATGAACAGAATGTCAAAGACAAACTGAAATTTTTTTTGAAATATGTCTTCAGTTTATCACAATTAAAAGTACAACAGTTTTGCACTGTGCTATGAATTTATACTGTGTTGAGAATCAGACTAATTTTTTTAAGCTTAGTACTATATATAGTTGAAAATGAATTGTATAAACTTAGCCACATTGGGTAACTTAGATTGAAATATATGACAAAATTATAAAATGTTCCAATTATGTAAAGTAAAATTTAATAACTTAAATGTAATTAGCTACTATTTACTAAAAACCAAATATATACAGTAATAGGACATGGACACTAAGAAGTTGGTATTTTCTTAATCAAAATTTCATAGTTAATTAACTCATCCACTCAATCACACCAATAGGGTCACATATGCATTCAATCACAAGAATTTTAGACTCAGAAGGAACCTCTGTGGCTATTTAGTCCAACTGATATTTGAAAAGGAATTCCCTGAAGAATGATCACCTACCCTCTATTTGAAGACCTCCAAGGAAGGGGAACCCACTACCTCCAAAATCAACATGAACTACCTGTGGGATTGTTCTATTTCTTAGGAAGTTTTTCTTGACATCGAGCCTAAATTTGCATTTTTTGAATTAAAGGCTTAACCAGGAAGAATGAGTAGAAGTTGCACCAGAGCTGGGACTGCCAGGCTTGCAGCACCCAGGAAGGCACACAATGAAGGATTTTTAAATATTATTTTTTATAAATTCATATATTTTTAATGCAATACAATTATGATTGCCACTGCTTGAAGATATTTATTTTGTGAGGTCACTTGTCTAAGACTGGAGCTGTGAAGAAAGCACAGTGAATAGTAATACATACAACATATAATTTTTAAATGATAAGGAACATAGTTTTCAAATCTTGCCTTAGACACACAAATACATTTTTTGAGCTCTTACAAATCTACTATTTTCTAAATTAGAAGACATGAAAATAAATAAGACATAGCCCTGGCCTCAAAAAGCTTACAACCCTGTAGTGGAGACAAAGTGTATATGAATCAATACAATACAAATAAGAATATAATTTAAAATTACAATGTACTGAAAAAAATCAGAAGAGGTAGATATCACTGCCAGGTGTGATAAATTGGGCATAGGCTTCATGATGAAAGTGTTGTTTGAGTTGAGCGAGTAGGGTTAATAGGACTTTATCAGTCAGATGTGAGGAGAGGACTTTTCATAATAGGTAAGGGTGTGGCTAAAACCACCATACTCCATTTTAGCCTCAATACCCAAACTAGGTAAGGGCATATGCTTTATACTTAGTGCTAAAACTCAGAATTGGATGCACGTTGCACAAGAAATATGTTGGGATAGATTGAAGAAACTTGGCCATGCCCAGATTGTTCTCTATAAATTAACAAGTAACCATTCATATGAAAGGTTGGAGGAGGTGTAAAGAAAAGATAAATCCCCCGAGTAGAAACTTGTGAGAGAAAAGAGAAGTCTTGGGTACAACTTTAACTTAGGTCTCCTTCCTTCCCATCACCTTTGGTCAAAGGAGGAACTTTAAGCCTCAGATGGGTTCCATCTTCCCAAGAGTGCCATAGTTGCATCCCTAGATCAGCTGATGCTTGTTTATTCTTTAGGAATTTAAAAGAGAAAGTATATAGATTCATGACTCCACAAAAGGAGCCTCGGAAAGAAACAACAGTATACGTAGAAGGAACTTCTTCCAACTAAAAGAACTATGACTTACTCCTTTGCCTCATGTGCTCTCTAAGCTTGAGCCTGCTTTCACCTCTATGCATTCAACTTGCAGGAGAGTGTGTCATAGACTTTATGGGGAACATTTTAGGGGAATGTTTGTACCAATTTCTTATTGTACCATCTTAGTAAAGACTCTATTCTAAGAGGGAATTAAGATTGACTGACCAAAATGATTCAACTGAATAGTCTTGTGGGGAAGCAAAAAGAGGGGAGTTTAAATTGATGGAATTAGAGAACAGACTTGTATGGGGATCTAACACTTACCTTTGAGAGGGGAATTGTGATAAAGATGTTCATGGCTAATTTGGGCTATAAGCAATAATGTACTTAAGCTTAAGCAAATGTACAGAAGTGGGAGATTACATAGGATATATTTAGGGACATTAAGTAGCCTAGTTTGGATGGAGAATAAAGTACCTAAAAGGGTACTGTGTGAAATGAGACTGAAGTCAGCTTCACTCTCATTGCGAAGATCCTTGAATGTCAGCTGGAGTATTTTGTATTTGTTTTGTTTTGGTTTTGGGGGCTTTTTTTGGAGGGGGTAAGGTAGGGCAATTGGGGTTAAGTGACTTGCCCAAGGTCACAAGGCTAGTTTTTGTGTTAAGTGTCTGAGGGCAGATTTGAACTCAGGTCCTCCTGACTCCAGGCCCAGTGCTCTATTCACTGTGCTACCTAGCTGCACTAAGGTGGAGTACTTTGAATTTTATATAAGTGTTTATTATTGTTGTAGGGCATTGATTAAAGGAGTAACCTGATAAAACTAAAGATCTTGTCAGAAGATAAGCCTTTGTATGGGAATGTTGGTGTAACTGATAATCAAAAGACTTACCCAATCAACTTGATGTCTGCTGCTTATAGGGTATGAGTCTCTCTGTCTCTCTGTCTCTGTCTCTTCCTCTCTCTCTCCATATAGACATATACACATATGCACAAAAATGTATCTGCATGTATATATGTATGCATATGCATACATATGTATATGCATATTATAGTGTATATGTGTGTACAGTAGAGAGTGTGACCATGTCTTCTGGAGGATGGGTTTCAATGACTGGAGCTATTCTCAAGAATAATTAATTGGCTTAGTCTTTTGGGACAGAATCTGCCTCATTGCACTGGCTTATAAAAGTAGTCTTACTGAGGACTCAGACTTCTTTTTGTCTTTTCACTCACTCTATTCTATTTGAGAGATACTGAAAGTTCAATCTTGGGAGTTTCTTGAATATCCTACCTGTCCAATAGTCATTTATGTCTGCCTGCATCAGAATAGACATATGCTCATCCATGTGGCCCGAGAAGAGTTTCAGGATACTTGTGCCATTGTTTTTCACAAGAAATTTTTAAATGGGCTTTCCCAGATGGAGAAACAGCTGTAGCTGGGACAGTGGTAGAATATTAAGAGTTTCTACAGAAGCACAATGGTAGACTTATCAAATTGATTAAGGAACTACATTGATTTACTGGACAGTGCCTGCCCTGCAAGAAATCACAAAATCAAGAATCCTAAAATCTAGCCATCTAGTCAGAAAAGAAATATTTGGGGGACAGCAATAGCTAAAGGGGTTGCTTTATGAGGAGCTCCAAATTCAAGTGGTTGAGGAACTTATTCTCTATCCAGAAAAGGAACATTTCCTGAAAACTATACTTTTTGGGGGGAGAGTGGGGGAAGGGAGAGACAAAAGGATTGCCTTTGTAACCTGGACAATGTAAATGCCTAATGACTAGCTTTTCTAGGGTAGTTCTGAGGGTTGTCTCTTTTGAAACCTAAAGTTTAAGGTTCATGGAATCTATACTTCTAGTCAGAGAAGAGGATATTTCCTGAGCAGTCTGCTTCTTGTAGAGAGAAGAGAATTATCCATGAGGCTCTCACTGTTAGGGTATCATCAAGGAATGAAAAACACAATAATTGGAATAAAAGGCCAGGACTTTGCTCTTCTCTCTTTCCTTGAATTATTTGAATAGTACAGGTCCGACAGAAAAAGAGCTGCCTATTTAGTAGCCTCAAAATCAATTTACGGGGTGGCCAGGTAGCACAGCGAGTAAGAGCATCAGCCCCAGTGTCGGGATGACCTGAGGGATCGAATCCGGGCTCAGACACTTAGCACCCACCCAGAAACACCTGGCCGTGTAACCTTGAGCAAGTTACTTAACCCCAATTGCTTAAAAAAAAATCTATTTACATTCTTGGGGATTTCAAATCCCCAGATGTCTCTGAAGAGTATAATAGGGATACAACAGATTATTGGGGTACTACCTTTCTCCTTTTCATTACTACTGTAGCAACAATAGTTCATGCCACCATCTTCTTTCCTAAATTATGGGAAAATCCTCCTAATCAGTTTCCCTGACTTCAGAATTATTCTCTCTCTAATCCATTGTTTTACACTATTACTAAACATTACAAAATATACAAAATATAATGAATTTCTGTGATCATTTCACTTCCTTTCTCACAAATCTTCAGTTTTCCACTACCTAGAAAATGAAGCATAAATTGGATCCTGGCATTCAATGTTGCCCACAATTTGTCTTCAACCTAACTTTCTACCCTTGTATGATCCTATGTTTCTTAATATAGTCTATATTACAATCAAACTGGATTACTCTCTGCTCCCTATTTTGATCCTCCTCTCATATTACTATGATTTTGCTGAAATGTATCATCCATTATAGGTGACTAGGTGGTACAATGAATAGAGTACCAGCCCTGAAGTCAGGAGGACCTGAGTCAAATCTGGCCTCAGATACTTAACACAAAAAGTAGCCTTGTGACCCTGGGCAAGTCACTTAACCCCAATTGCCCTGCCCTCCCCCCTCCAAAAAAAAAAAAAAAAAAAAGAAATATACCACCCATTAGTCCTCTCTGCCAACTTAAACTCCCTATGTGGAAGTTCCTTCATAAAAGACCCAGAGCTGGGAGCTTCTCCCACATGAAGATTTTAACTTTCCATCACTATACATTCTAACCTGAAAGAAATCTCTCCTTGCTCAAATTTCTAAGACCAGCTTTGTTTAGAGCTCTACTCTGCAAATACTTGTGCATGAATGTGTCACCCCTTTGACACCATAGATCATTTAGGGGCACATTCTAGGCTTCCCCCCCAACTCCTTGTATAGCACAATTCTTTTACTAAATATTTGTCGAATTTGAAATAAATATAGGGTGAGTCCCAAAAGTCCTAGTGAAATTTAAGCTTTAACACAGAAATTACAGAATTTTAATTTAAATTTACATATTAAATTTAATTTTAATTTAAATTACAGAAATTTAATACAGAAAGACAACTAGATGGCTCAATGGATAGAGGGCTGGGTCTGGATTTAGGAAGACTTGAGTTCATATTCACCCTTAGATATTTAGCAGCTGTATAACCCAGGGTAAATTATTTAACCTCTGCCTTAATCCACTGTAATGGTGTAGCAGCAAGCACCCCAAGCATGTCCTCAGGGTTTGCTGCTACCACAGGTTCTTGGATCTGCTTTGTTAAAGGAAAGCAACTCAAAATGGGTTAACAAGCTTACTTTAATCAGTCAGACATATATCGTTTACCTTGTTCAGGAGAAAAGGTCAGCACCCTGAACCTCAAAGTATACAGGCATAATTATCAAGACAGAAACATCAAGTACAGATTTCCAAACTGTCCAACCATTATATCCATACCCAGTCAACATCTGGGTTTCCACATTCTGGGTTTTTCAAAGCCGGGGGACTCTCAACAACTGGCTTCCCAGAATTCAGATCAAATCACAGAATACTTCTCAAAGTGAGTCCCAAAACAAAGCTACACATCAGGGCTTATATAGCCTTCTCCTGGCTCAGAGAATGTAACAACCTTATTGACCCACTGGCCAATCAAAAAGTATCTACTGAAAAACAAGCCTCCCACCCCAGGCTCCAGGTGCAAGTTAGCCTAGGGGCAGGGAAGATCTTTAAAATTTACACTCTCATTACAAATGGCAAGCAAAGGCAACTTCCCAAGGTTCAAAATACCAGCATAGGTGCTCTCCATTTTATTCACTGACAAATTAACAACAGAGAGAATCAACATATAGCATAATTCAAAATATGGCATTTACCAAGTATAATTCAATAATCTCCAAGTACTACCCCACCCATGGATATTATAATTCATTTAGTCAATCCCAAAGACCCTCTTCTAAGTACTACTCCACCCCTAGGCTATACATTCATTTAGTCCATCACAAAGCCCCTCTTCTCAAATGGAGATTGGTTTTCAATCATAAGTAAAGTACATTCATTTGTTTAATCACAGAGCACAAAAAGGTCAAAAGTTCCCCACCCTTGGATTACAAGTGAATAGGCCATCTACCCCAGAGTTACAACAAGCTTAAGCACAGAATTTAATACCCAAAGATAGGTCTTTTCTTCATCTTGATAAGAGGCAAGTTCTCAGCAATCTTTGTTCCTAGGGAGACAAAGCCTAGCATGGCCACAAGATACATTGCCAGTATCTTCAAGAATTCACTCTCTGTCTGCAGAACAGTCTCAGGAGCTCTGAACCAACAGCAATGTTCTAGGACCTCTGCAACAACAGGACTGTCCTTCACCAGTGGACAGATCTGGCAAAACAACATCAAAACAGACAGACAAAGTACCAGCATAACAGCCGTGTCTCCTCAGTCCTTGGCAGCTCTGGGTGGCAGCTCTCAAAAGTCCTGGGCAATTCAAACTGGCCCTCAGCAATACTCTCAGTTTCTCTCTGCCTCCAAGGTGCTGCTTCCAAAAAGTTCTTCTGCCTCTCACTTTTCTTGTGTCTCTCTAAATTTTTGTCACCAGCTCCTCTCAGTTCAGCCCTCTCTTTTCACGTCAACAAGTCCATCCCACAAGTGGGATTCACAAGCTCTGGGTTTTAACACAATCAATTTGAAAACCAAGCCAATACAGGGGGATCTTTCTATTCCATTACTATTACATTCCACCTCTCCAGGATCCTTGGCCTTACAATCTCAATCTAAATGGCCATGGATCCTGGAACAAATAGAGGCACTATGCTTTCTAATCCTTGCCGACTACGTCATAATGTAATGCTAAGCAAAGGCAACTTCCCAAGATTCAAAATACCAGCATAGGTGCTCTCCATTTTATTCAGTGACAAATTGAGAACAGAGAGAATCAACATATAGCATAATTCAAAATACAGCATTTACCAAGTGTAATTTAATAATCTCCAAGTACTACCCCACCCCTGGACATTATAATTCATTTAGTCAATCCCAAAGACTCTCTTCTAAGTATTACTCCACCCCTAGGCTGTACATTCATTTAGTCAACCACAAAGCCCCTCTTCTCAAATGGAGATTAGTTTCCAATCATAAGTAAAGTACATTCTGTTACATCCACTGGAAAATGAAATGGCAAATTATTCCAGTATCTTTGCCAAGAAAACCCCATAAGAGGTCATGAAGAGTCAGACATGACTGAATAACTACAAATATTCAGGGATGCTTTGTATATGGTCATATTTATTTTCTGTTTTTAAATTGATAAACTGAACATTTTATACCTTCAGAAAAATATTTCCCATATTTTCCCCAATATATTAAATATAATGGTTCCATCTTCTCTCACACATTAAGGAACACAGAAAAAATAACTGTGTAGCCAATAAATGACTTTCAAAAATAGATAAACCAAAATGCTAAAGTTGGAACTTGAAAATAAAGACAGAAAATCCCAGCAGTTAAAAAATGTGACTGCTCTGTGTGAGGGCAAGTACAAAGAAGTAATAGAAAAATACATTTATTGAAAACGCTATAGGAAGGTGAAGTGAAAGAGAAAGCAGAAATATTTCAAATTGATGAATTATAAATGATCAAGAATGAACTAAGCTTACAGGTGACAATTTCATGATGCTTTAGAACAAAAAAAAACTAGAATGAAGCAGGATTGGTTACAAGCAGAATTAACAAAATATCAGGGTGGTAGAATAAGGGAAATAAATTCCCAGTCCGATCAGTTCAAGGGATCACAATAGCACATACCAACATGAACATTCGTTTTCACTGTTTTGCAAAAAAAAAAAAAAAAAAGGATATACCTGATGCTATGCAGCTGCTGAACTATACAATCTCTGTTGGATAACCTGACTATTCATTTAAGTACCTAAATACCATTTTCTTTTCCTGTTGACTTTTAGAGGGAAGAAAAAAGGAGAAAACCAGAAAAACTCAGTGCATCATGACTGCTGCCCATATTTATAACCTTGGGGTTTTAATCAACATAATTTATTCTTCAAAAGAAAAAAATTAACAGTCTCCTAGAATATTAGCCAATGGATGACTTAGAAAAATTACATTGTTGATTAATTCAATTTGATGAACAATTACTGAGTGTTTATTATTTGCTAGCCATTGTCTTAGATGATAGGAATACAAAGACAAAAAGATTGCTTGCTCAAGTAGTCAATGTCCCTGCCTCTTATCAGTGATTCCATTTGCTTATAGAATTTAACAGAAAAGGAACTCTCTAAACCCTGGTTTTCAGGGGGATTTCACAGATACAGGTTACAGTAGAAATTCTCACGTCTTCTGACATAAATGCCATTTTAATATGCAACTAAATATTTTGGCCAACATTTTATAAATTTCATCCTCAAGTTAAGAGCTCTTGAGTAAAAGCTACCTAGTTCTGATAATTTGCTTCATCTAATTCATCAGTTCGTGCTAATGGTAAACGTTACCTAAAACTAATATGGGGAATCTTCAGCGAAGATGGCAGCTTTGCTTATGTTCCTGCCCTGTCCTGAAGCACACTTTTTACACTATCAAGTGTTTTTTTACTCGTTTTCTAGCTGGCTTCCTCGTTTTATATTGTTTTAAAGCTTTAATCAGCCAGTTGTCCTGATCTATATCTTTTTTTTTTTTTTTCGCCTTTTTGGAGGGCAATTAGGGTTAAGTAACTTGCCCAAGGTTACATGGCTAGTATTTTTCTGTGGGTTTTAAGTGTCTCAGGCCGGAACCGAACTCCAGTCCTCCCCACTCCAGGGCCGGTGCTTTACTCACTGCGCCACCTAGCTGCCCCTCCTGATCTATATCTTGCCACTGGACCCAGATGCCTCCAGAGGAAAGAGCAAGGCTGGTGACTTTGCACATCCCTCCGCACTTAAATCCAGTTTGGTCCTAAGTCATGACATCACCTTTCAGAAGTCATGATTCTCTTCAAGTACTAAACACAAAGAACAAATAATGAATAAACAAAATCTTTAATCATAACCTTTGAAATCCCTTGAAGTTATTCCCTAAATGTTTTAGGATTCTAATTTCTTCTTTCCACTTAACCTGTTACACTTTGTCTTTCTGTTTTTTTTTTCCAGAGGTGCATTTTGTCTGCCTTTGAAAGCCTCACTCCATCTGCCAAAGAGTCATAAAGGTTTTTTTGTTTTTTTTTTTCTGTCTGATGTTTTTTCTTCTATGGCAAATATTTTTCCCTCTCAGCTTCCAATAAAGTGTTATTGTTTGGGGGGGAGGAGGTTAAGTCTCTTGACATCCCATGATATTTTAACTTTCATCTTTTTCTGTCCTCATACTGTTCTTTGATGATAGTTACCTCTCCTAAAACTGAATAACTGAGTAATGGATTATGGAGTGAGTTAAGGAATGGGAAGGACTCCTCTCTTCAGCAACAAAAATGAATTAGTACAGTATTAACTGTTTTGTGGCAGTCCATTTAACAAATGCATTCTGTATTCATGTTAGTTCCTGTCTTGGACTTTAGGACTGAAATATTTCTTTTCCTTTTGAATTCTAAAATGCTTTAATCTGAAGTCACATGTTTTACATCAAAACAAAATCTTACACTCCTCTTCCCAACGAAATATTCAAATGATCTAATTAAGGCTCTCATTACTTTTACCTAGCTCCACCTTGTAACTTCCCAATGTTTTAAAATATTTCCACTTTGGTACCATCTGCCTTGACAAATAATTTATAATAGAGATATTTGACCATAATTTTTGTTATTTTAGTACTAATCTACCTATACATATTCATAATAATACCGTTCTATCAAGTTTCTCGAGTGCCAAATGTTTCAAGATCTTCCCTTGCTGCCAAGAATTCACTTAACCATTTAATTCTCTAGTCTTATTAAAAGTGAAAGCATTTCTTTTTCTTTAATACATTTCCATATTACTTTATTTATTCCCAAGTGTCCCAAAATATTTTTAGTGTCTACTGTGTTTTCTAAAATATTAATTTATTTTTAGTTTTCAACATTCACTTCTATAAGATTTTGAGTTCTAAATTTTCTCTCCCTTCTCCTCCTCCATTCCCAAGACAGCATGCAATCTGATATAGGGCTCTACATATACATTCATATTAAACATATTTTCATATTAGTCATATTGTGAAGAATAATCAGAACCAAGGGAAGGAACCATGAGAAAAAAAAGAAACAAAAAAAAGAGTAAACAGTATGCTTCAATTTGCATTCAGACTCCATAGTTCTTTTTCTGAATGTGGATAGCATTTTTCATCATGAGTTTTTTGGGGTTGTCTTAGATCCTTGTGTTGCTGAGAAGAGCTAAGTTTATCAAAGTTAGCAATCTCAGTGTGGTTGCTACTGTGTACAATGCTCTCCTCATCCTGCTCACTTCCTTCAGGATCAGTTCAAGTATGTCTTTCCAGGTTTTTCTGAGGTCCACCTGCTCATCATTTCTTATAG
The DNA here is from genome assembly GCF_028583685.1 of Petaurus breviceps papuanus. NCBI lineage: Eukaryota > Metazoa > Chordata > Mammalia > Diprotodontia > Petauridae > Petaurus > Petaurus breviceps. Next base: position 14,926,894 of record NW_027187332.1, on the reverse strand, counting down.
CACAATATTATTCTATAACATTTGTACTCCACAACTTCTTCAGCAATTCCCCAATTAATGGGCATCCCCTCAATTTCCAATTATTGGCCACCACAAAAGAGCTTCTATATATATTTTTGTATATGTGAGTCATTTTCCTATTTTTATGATCTCTTTGGAATACACACCTAGAAGTGGTATTGCTGGGTAAAGGGGTATGTACAGTTTTATAGTACTGTGGGCATACTTCCAAATTGCTCTCAAGAATGGTTGGATCAGTTTATAACTCCACTAACAATGCATTAGTGTTCCCATATCTTTTTTCCCATATCTTCTCCAACATTTATCATTTTCCTGTTTTGACAAATTAGCCAATCTGATAGGTGTGAGTTTGTACCTCAGAGCTGTTTTGATTTGCATTACTCTAATCAATAGGGATTTAGAGCCTTTTTCATATGACTATAGATAACTTTAATTCCTTCCACTGAAAACTGCCTATATGAATAGGCAAGAATCCTTCATGATCCATCTATCAATTGGGGAATGACTTGTCGTCTTATAAATTTGACTCAGTTCTGTATACATTTTAGAAATGAGGCCCTTATCAGAGATACTAGTTATAATAGTTTTTCCCAGCTTTCTGCTTCCCTTCTAATCTTGTTTGCATTGGCTTGGTTTATACAAAATATTTTCAACTTAATGTAATCAATATTATCAATTTTGCATTTCATAATGTTCTCTATCTCTTCTTTGGTGATAAATTCTTCCCTTTTCTATAGATCTGACAGTTAAACTATTCCTTGCTCTTCTAGTTTGCTTATAGTATCATCCTTTGTATCTAAATTCTGTACCCATTTTGACTTTATCTTGGTATACAGTGTAAGATGTTGGTCTATGCCTAGTTTCTACTATACTATTTTCCAGTCTTCCCAGAAGTTTTTGTTAAATAGCGAGTTCTTATCCCAGAAACTGAAGTCTTTAGGCTTATCAAGCAGTAGATTACTATATGCATTGACTACTGTGTCTTGCGTAACTAACCTATTCCACTAATCCACCACTCTATTTCTTAGACAGTACTAAGTAATTTTCATGATTGCTACCTTATAATACAATTTCAGATTCAGTTGGGTAGGCCACTACCCTTGCATTTCTTTTCATTAATTCTTTTGATAATGTGGAACTTTTGTTCCTTCAGATGAATTTTATTATAATTTTTTCTAGCTCCATAAAATGATTTCTGGTAGTTTGGTTGGTATGGCATTAAATAAGTAAATTAATTTAGGTAGAATTGTTATTCTATAAATATGTAATATTTATATTATATAAATACAAATATATCCAGCAATGGATATTTTTCCAATTATTTACATCTGTCACTTTTCACACAAATAAAGTCAGGTCTAAGTTATTGAAAAAACATCCATTGCTCATGGGTAGGCCAAGCTAATACAATAAAAATGACAATTCTACCTACATTAATTTACTTATGCAGTGCCATACCAACCAAACTACCAGAAATCATTTTATGGAGCTAGAAAAAATTATAATAAAATTCATCTGAAAGAACAAAAGGCCTAGAATATCAAAGGAATTAACAAAAGCATTTCTACATTTCAGATTTACTTTTATAACACTTTCTACACTAACTAGCTGTGTCTAAGCAGCTATATTTTTATCATTCTCTCTGTATTTAAAAAAACAACAACAACATTTTCCTAACAGTCTAAATAAAACTTTTATCAGTCAGAAAGAGCTCTGAAGTCAGAAATTCTGAATTGAAATCGTATTTCTAATACTTGCTAGCTTTGGGACCAAAGGCAAGTTATTTGACCTCAACTTATGACTCAATAAAATAAAGTTATACTTGCATCACCTGCCTCAAAGGGTGCTTATGAAGAAAATGTCTTGTAACCCTTAAAGTACTACATAAATGTGGATTGTTATTGTTTCTTATTGGCTGTCTCCCCATTTCTAAGTTTTCTACCACTTTTTTTTTATTTTTCAAAGAGGTTTTTGTCCTTACAACTTGAATTTAAGTAAATACATTGACTGGGTCATTGCCATACAGAATCAAGTCCCTGGAAGATCTGAAGGACCATCTTAGGGGTTTCCAGTAGCATACCAAAAGTAATGTTCAAATTCCTATGCCTAACATTTAAAGTCCTATACAATGTTTGTACAATACTAATATGGTAGCCAAGGAGTTAATACTGTGTTTGAATACTGGGGTCAGGAAGGCCTGGTAAAGAGCTGGCTTAGAGTCCTGAGATGTTAAGTGCCCCACAATGGTATTTTCATCAGCCTCACTGGCTATATTTTAACAATTAATCTCAATGATACAGGGAAGAGAGGAAGGAGTATGTAAGTACAACAGGATTTATCAAACAACATGAATCTCTAAGAAAACTATAGGAATGCTAACCCAGAAAAGACCCTGTCAGGATAACTAGAGGATGACCCGAGCTAATGATAAACAAACACAACAGAGAAAACCTTTATTGTGCAGAGCTATACCATTGTATGCCAGTGATATTATGAAAGTAAGCAACAGCAGAAGTAGAACACTAAGTACCAATGCTTATCATTTGAAAAAAATCAAATGAAAAGTGATGAGTATAAGGGATATAGTAAGAAAAAGAGATGTAGAATACTGAATATAAAATGCTATATTCCTACAGGAAGTTCAAACTAGAGCTTTGAATGCACCACAGTTTCATTCCCTATGACTACTATGGTCTACATGTTCTCAATAAAGTAATTAGAAAAATACTGGTTTCCTTTATGCTAAATCTGATTCCAGAAGTCCATAATGGAAAAAGAGTCAGAGATCAACATGTTACTTTTCAGACTCATTTCTAAGCATCTAACGCTCAAGATAAAGTGAACTGTTTTACATCCTTTAAATATCCAGTGTTCTCTCCCAGTTCTGTCCCTTCACTCATCTTATTTCTTGTGTCTGAAATTCTCAACTTCTTGACCTGATTATTTCCAACCCAAATGTTCCTCCTTGAAGCATTTGCTGGTCCCCCTAAGATATAATACTTAGTTTAATCCATCTCTGATGCCTGTAAAACCTAATACTGTATAAAACTCTTACCCTATAATGTTATACTTTTACTAGACTAAAAGTTCCATAAATAAAGGAACTATATCTTGTCTAAACTTTATACCTATCCAAATTTCTAAGATAGTGCACTATATAAGTGGGTAATTAACAATATTTGTGGACACACTACATCATTGTTTTTTTTTTCCACTACTACATTCTTGATGGCTACCAAAAGGTCCAATCAGACTAGAAATAACTTGAAAGTATGCTAAGAAAAAAAAAGTAATAAAGAATGCCATACCCTTCCACCTAGACCTCCCATCGCTAGATATATATCCCAAAGAAGTTAAAGAGTTTTTTAAAAGGGTCCCATATGCACCAAAATATTTGGAAACAAAGTAGGTATCCATCAATTGGGGAATAACTAAACAAATTATATCACATTAATGTTATGAATTATTACTTTACTGCAAGAAATAAATATGAAAAATAAAGAGAAATAGGGAAAGACACATATGAACTGATGCAAAAGAGGTAGAACTAGAAAAACAGTACACATGAGGAATACAATAATATAAATGGAAAGCACAACAATAACAAAAATAGAAACTGAATGCTACATAATCATAATGAGCAAGTTTCACACCCAAAGAAGAGTTATAAGAATGCACTACCCTCCCTCCTTTTCAGAGATGGAGACACTACTGTTAGGGAACACTACATGTAATGTTGGACTTGGTTGATGTATGGGTTAGTTTGGCTAAACCATTTTTTCCCTTTCTTTTTAATTTTGTTATAAAAACAGCTGTTTGAGTGAAGGCAGGGGATGGAATATTCTGGGAAATGTAAGTGATATCCATAAACTATAAATGAATAAATATATATTTAATAAATTTAATGCCTATTTAACTGATATTCTAAACACATGTAAGTATAGTTTTTTATGATATCATGATATTAACTAACTTAAAAATTTGTCCCTTTGTTTTACTCTCAACTGCTTTAACTAATTACTGGCCATTTAGTAACATTTGACCACACTCTCAAAAAAAGGATATGAATACATTTTGAAAATTGGAAGGCACTATGCAATTGTATATTTTATCATAAGAAATGAACATTATTTGAAACAACAGTCTCTGAAACTAATTCTTCCACTATCGGCAGGAACACATGACTAGACATTGAAGTCAACAACTGCCAAGGTTAACCTGAGGCAAAATGCACATAAGCAAGAATATAGTTAAACAAATAAACTCACTGGCATGACCAGCTGTAATGGGAATGTAAATTTTTAAGATCTTCCCTGCCCCTAGGCTAGAGTGTACCTGGAGCCTGGGGTGGGAGGCTTGTTTTTCAGTAGATACTTTTTGATTGGCTAGTGGGTCCTAAAGGTTGTTACATTCTCTGAGCCAGGAGAAGGCTATATAAGCCCTGATGTGTAGCTTTGTTTTGGGGGCTCACTTTTAGAAGTGTTCTGTGATTTGATCATATGAGACTCTGGGAAGCCATTGGTTGTTGAGAGCTCCCCCCCCGCCCCCAGCTTTGAAAAACCCAGATGCTGATTTGGTATGGATGTAATGATTGGACAGTTTGGAAATCTGTCTACTTGATCTGTTTCTGTCTTGATAATTCTGTCTGTATATTCTGAAGTTCGGGGTGCTGACCTTTTCCCCCTGAATTAGGTAAACGATACTTAATTGACTGATTAAAGTAAGCTTGTTAACCCATTTTGATTTGCTTTCTTTTATCAAAGCAGATCCAAGAACCTGTGTTGGCAGACACCCTGGGGACACTGGGGTGCTTGCTGATACACCAGCATAAAAGCTATGCCTTTTTAAGTGTTGATAAAGCAAAATTGATGAAAGTGGAAGATTAGCATCTTCCTTGCCCTACTTGTCCTCTCCTCAATGCTGTATTGCCAGAAGTCCTAAATGCTCATCATCAGGTGGACAAAGTCAAATCAGTTGCTCATAGTATTAAAAGCTCTTATGTTAGAACATGAAAATAGGATAATGGATTATAAACATTTTCAAGGTTCTCTTCCACTCTATGATTCTACCCTTATAAAATTTTAACTCAGAAAACTTTTTTTAGCTGTAATACTTTAAAAGGAATGATCCCTGCCCATACACAAAAAGAGGTTGTTTTTTTTTTTCTATTTGTCTAAATTAGTGTTTAGTACACATTACATGAGCATTTGTTGAATAATCAATTTTAGACTGCTATATGACTATGAGACAGTGTGGTATAATGGATAGAGAATAGGCCTTAGAGTCAAATAGATCTGGCATTAAGTCATTCTTAGCTCTGATACATGCTAGCTATGTGACCAAGAGTTAGTCACTCAATGCCCAGATAATTATCTGACACAATAAACTACAAATGAACTGCTGAACTTCATTGCTGAAGGGAATTTTCATACCATTTTAATGGCAGTTAGATGACCCAATATATAGAGTACTGAGCCTAGAATTAAGAAGACTTGAGCTCAAATCCAGCCTCAGACACCTACTAGCTATGTGAATCCTGGCAATTCACTTTATCTCTGTTATTCCTTGGTTTCTACAACTGTTAAATGAAGGTAATAATAGCACCTACCTCTCAAAATTGTTGTGAAGATCATGTGAGAAAAAATTAGCAAAACATAATGGTGGGCAGATGGTAAAAAAAAAAACTCTGATCATACCTTTATTATCTCTGGGATGAAGAGAAATGTACTGAAAGCTAATGAAGTAATTTTTAAAAACACTCACCATGTACTCTCCACATAAAAGTCCTAGGAGATAAGTAATGCAAATAGTATTATCCACATTTCAAATATAAAGTAACTGAAGTTCAAAGAGATGCTCATTGTCACACATTAATTAAGTCTTAGACAAAGGATTCAAATCCAAGTCTCCTGGCTTCAATCCCAATACTCGAAGCAACTGTATTTTCTTATGCTTTAAAGACATCATTTTAGAATTGGGAAGATTGCTCAACATGTACCCATGAGGAGGAAGTGGTCTTTTTGTGGAAGCTCTGGCAGTGCTTCTATGTGCTCAGAGTAAAGATGATTTGAAATGCTCAAAGAACTTTCTTCAATGACCATTGCTCTATCATCACCCTTTAGGGATGATCTTTCCTTCACGCTAAAGAGAATACTTAATCAGGTCCCTCATGAACTCTCTCTCCCCGCCAAAACATAAGTCAAAGTAGAAATTCCTTACAATACTTGTAGGCCCACATTTTTGTTCATTCCTAAGGTAAAGAAGGCAACAAGAATTTCAAGCACATAAAATTTTATTGCCAATAAAAACTTTCCGATTTGTGAAATTCTGTAAAACAGTCTACAAATGGAAAAAGTAAGGTTTTAATGACACCTAGAATAATTATAAGCACTGACTTGTACTTATCAAATTAGGCCCATATCTATAAAAAATTAATCATAAAACATTAATGTAGAAATTAATATTTAATATATTAAAATCATACATTAAGTACTTCATGTATATACCAAGTGAATTTATATGTTATATAAAATATATTCATGTGCACAGATTTATAAATAGGTTTAAAGAAGTTTTCATGAAATTTTAATGATTTCTTACATGCATTGCCTGACACTTGCAAATAACATTTTAATTAATTACCTATTCATGAAACACTTGGGTACTTGAAAGATTCAGTATGATTAATGTAATATTAGTATATCTATGGACAAAATAAAAATTGTCCAATAAAGCTTTTCTCAAGACACCTTGTATATGGAAAACACTGCAGCTCAGTAAATGACCCAATGGACTGGCAGATAATGCTTCATTCTGTTCTGGAAGAGGTCTGGTCTCTTCTTGCTCTATTTGATTTAGGCCAGACATATCACAGGGGAGATCCTCAGAGAAGATGGTGCACACACTGCACTTAAGAGCCTCAGGAAGCTAATTTAAAAATAGACCAATGTCCTCCTGAATAAGTACAAAACTCAGGATTGTAATGAAGGAGGTAGATGGAAAGAAGATAAAACTCTGCTGACTGGAAGAAAAAATATCCAATGTTCAAGAGCCAAAGATATAAGAAGAATAGCAAAACTTTCATGACTAAGGGGGAAAGGATCTCTCCATGGTCTTCTCCAGTAAGTTCACATTTAGATGCTCACTTCTGGCACCACAGTTTAAGAAGGACATGACTGAGCAAAATAATGTCCAGTAGAAAGGAACAAAAATTATGAGGGGCCAATATGGACTTAATTCGATGAGTACAAGTCAATGCTTATAATAATTCAAATATCATCAAAACCTTACTTTTCCCATTCATAAGGGTTATCTGTTAAAGTATTTGTTAACTTTATCTGTAATCTTTCAAACATTACAAAATTCAGGGAGGACAGGACATCTGGCTTCAAGTACGTAAGATCATAGGGTCACCCACTGAAAACTGTACGTGACCACAGAGGCAATCTTTTCCAAAGCACTACCGCCCTCTTTTCATCGCTGAGTCAACTGAGAATAAGGAGGATTAAAGTTATTTACCCAAGGTCACAGGCTGTAAGCACTAGAGGTGTTCTTTGAACCCAAGCTATCTGACTCCAGAACCAATGAATTCTCTCAACTTTAAAGGAGCACTGGATAAAAGTTGCAAAGAGGAAAATTCAATCTTGATATCAGGAAAACTTTGCAATTAATTATAGCTATATTTTATCCCAATGTGGATTGGGCTGCCTCCAAGAATAATGGATTCTCCCTCATTTGAGATTTTTGGACAATGACTTCTTGCTGAGGGTGTTTTCAGATATGGATTTGTCTAAATGGTCACTAAAATCCTGCCCCAAATGAAGATTCTGTAATTCTGATTTCCTTCAAAGATACACTAAGGAAACTGTTCTATACTGAGATGAATAGTTTTACTTCATCTTGTGGGGATCAGGGAGTTCTGAATATGTCATTTGCTTTCAGTGAGAGAAAAAAAGGTTGTGGAGAAAGGAATTCATAAGATCAAAAATTTAAAGCTAGAATAGGTCATAGATACCATCTGGTCCAACTTGCTCATTTCATACATGAAGAACCTAAGGCACAGAAAGTTGCCTAAGGTTAAACAAGCAGTAAGGGACAGAACAGGGATTTGAACCTAAATCTCCTGATTCCTGATCCAGTATTCTTTCTGCTGTTCTGCCTTGCCCCCAATGTAATAGTGAGTGGGATGCTAGGAAAGAGAAACTGCTGGCAGGTAAAAGACGCCAATGATTGGTTCCAAGTAAATCAGGGACGGGGAACTTGTGGTCTTGATGCCCCATGTTGCCTTCTGGGTGCTTGGGTGCAGCCTTTTGACTGAGTTCAAGTTTTACAGAACAAATCTTTTTATTAAGGAGATTTGTTCTATGAAGTTTGGATTCAGTAAATGGGTCACACTTGACGACTTAGAGGTCCACATGTGGCTTCAAGGCTGCAGTTTCCCCAGCCCTGATTCTAAGTCCAAAATTGCTATTGAGTACTTACTGAATGAAGGACAAACACCTCAGCCCTTTACAATCAACTCCAATTTATCTTCTCACCCTTATTTTCCCCTTCCCTTCAAACACAGACATTCCACTCAAACTAAACAACTTATTATTCCCAGATCTCTTCCTGCATTTTGCTGCCTTTGTGCTCAATGTCTGAAATGGTTTGCCCCTACCCAAAGCTTAGCTTCACTTCTTTCAAATGTCAGGCACTGCTTCCACCATGACTATTTTCCTGAGATTCTCCCTTCCTGCCACTGATTAACCAATCAAGAAGCATGTGAGTCCTCATTTATTTTGGAAAGTTACAGGGATGGTGAACAGACCCCTAGGGGAGTAGATTGACATACCCTTTCCTGGAGCAGTGACAGAATTGATTTGATTATGGCTCAAAAACTGGAAGGGGAGCAGCTGGCAAAAACAAACAAGGCCCACATGCTTGTTGACTGATTCATTACAAAGGAGAGGTCAAATAGTAGCTGGAAAGATTCCAGAAATGGAGCATCTCAGGGAAGGGGTTAACTATATAATAAAACTAAATTGTGTTTATTTAAAAAATGCATCCCTCGTGTTGAGTTATTTTTATAAAAGTAAAAATATAGAACTATCTAAAAAGCTTAGGAATCATGGCAAGGATTACAAGATTAATACAAAATTGACTGAGGGAGTGTCAATGCTATTCAATGCATATACTCAGAGTTTTAGTTGAGAACATAACCATGCTTTAGACTTCATATTTGGTCATCATGAGTTCAATAAAATTCCTGAAAAATTATTTAAAACTTGTCACACTTAAAATCCTTTATGTAATGACCCTCATTTAACACTGCACTAATAAATTTTCACTTTAATTAGAAGTCATATAATTTTCTAAAAATTATTTGCTGTACCAAAGAATTGCTTATGTTATAGTATCTAACAAAGTCTAAAAAAAGGAAGAAATCAATACATCAGCTCTCCCTTTTCCCCATATCCAATCAGTTACCAAGTCCTATAGTTTCTACCCTCATAACATCTCATGTAAACACTCCCTTCTTTCCCCTGACTCAGTCACCATCCTGGTGCAGCCCCTATCATTCAATGGCTAGACTACTGCAATAGACTTCTGGTTAGCTTTCCCACATCAAGTCTCTCCCCCACTCCAATCCCGCCTTCCACTCTGCTGTCAAATGATCTTCCTAAAACATGGTCTGATCATGTCATCCCCACTCCCATTCAACACATTCAATAAGCTTCAAAGGCCCTCTACTAACTTCAGCACTAATTATAAAACCTCTGTTTAACATTCAAAAGCCCCTAAAAAATCTTGCCCCTTACTGTCTCTCCAGTCTTCTTACATTTTACTCCACTTTCTCCCCACCGTACAACATACTTTTTTTTAAAGCAATCGGGGTTAAGTAACTTGCTCAAGGTTACACGGCCAGTTATTATTTGTGGGTGTGGTGCTGGGTATCTGAGGCCAGATTTGATCCAGGTCATCCCGACACTGGAGCCGGTGCTCTTACTCGATGAGCCACCTGGCCACCCCTAAGCAATTGGGGTTAAGTAACTTGCTCAAGGTTACACGGCCAGGTGTTTCTGGATGGGTGCTAAGTGTCTGAGCCTGGGATTCAATCTCCAGGTCTTCTCAACACTGGATCCGGTGCTCTTACTCGTTGTGCTACCTGCAACATACTTTTCTATCCAGCGACACGGAAGACTTCCTACTCCTCTAGCAAGACACTATTTCTTTATTCTGGTCATTTGTATTAGTTGACCCCACACCTAGAACTCTCTTCTTTCCCAGCTCTGCCTCCATATTTCTTCCTTCCCTGACTTCCTTCAAATTTCAGCAAAATGATACCTTCTGCAAGAAGCATTTCCCTACCCCCTTAATCATAGTCCATTCCCTCTGAAATTACCCCCCCCATTTTGTCATATATATAATCATTTGTACATAGTTGTTCACATGTTGTCTTCTCCATTTAGTCTGTGAGGTTCTTGAAAGCAGGGGCTATTATTTTGTTGGGTGGTTAGTTTGTGCCTTTCTTTGTATGCCCAGAGTTTAGCACAGTGCCTGGTACATGGTAGCTACTTAATGAATGTGTGTTATTGACTTGATTGGTGTTCTTAGTTACCTAGTACATCCAGGCATCTTCCAATCAACTCCCTAGTCATTCAATCACTCTTGGCCTTCCCAATATAAAAATAGATAACTATAACACAATATGAAATACTAAATTCATTAGAGGTGCTAATCAAATGTTATGGGAGGTCTGGGGAAAAGGTTTCACTAACTTGGGGTAAGATTTGAGTTGAGCTTTAAAGAATAGGTAGGAATTCACTGGGTGAATAAAGTGAGAAGCGGGGTTTTCCAGGCAAAGGGGAACAGCATTAGTAAAGGGGTGAGAAAGCATAAGGTATGTTTGAGGATAGTGTAGTATAGTTTGACGGAGGACAGAATATAAAATAGTGTTGGAAAGATTCAGATTATACAGTTTCAAATATTAGGCAAGGAACTGAAATTTATTCAGTGTTCAGAGGTAAACTAATGAAGATTTTTAAGGAGAGGAGTTACACCCGTCAGATTCATACATAAAACCATAGCATCTCATGGGCTTAGATACATTTGTATTGTAGCAAAATCGTACTTAATCTTCTGGGAAAATCTTATCTGTTGTTTCAGGGAAACTATATTTAGCACTATGTTTGAACTGCCTTTGTTATGTATATTACAGATTTACCGAAAGATTTTATACTAATATGTATTTTATGGATTCATAAAATATGCCTAAAAAGAAGCCCTAAAGCCTTTTGAAAGGAATCCTTCCAAATATCATGGGGAAAAATCACTTTACAATAACAATTCTAGGATATCAGAAGAAACTATAGCAAAGTACCAAGAATCAATCTTGTGGCTTCACTGAATATTTAAAACTATATTTTCCACAACTTGGGTCATATTTCTTAGAATGCCAGCAAACCATAAAATGTTTTTCCATTTTTATACATATTTAAGAACTCACAGGTAATATTTCTAAACTCTCATACCAAATGAACCTTTGCTTGCAGCTGTACTGTTGAATAAGAAATTGCCAGTGTTGGCAGATTCAAAACTTCTGCTGAGAAGAATTTACCATGTGACAGGTAGCAAAATAATCTCACTGGTTGGGAACTCATCTGGGACAATTATTCATGTCAAATTTGCTTCAATCAAGAAAGCTTCATTATGAACTCTACAAGCTTGCTGACCTAATAGCATAACATTTAAGAAATCCTCCAAATTCAGCATTGAAACAGAGGATATGACTATGCAATATAAAAGTCATTCCATCACCAGACCATTCATCAAGTAATCTAGTGAATCTGTGATGTCATCAATATGGATATTCCAGCAATGCTGATGGAAATGTATGACTCATGTCAATGACCTCCATTATGTTCAGCAGGATGTGCCAGGGGCCTTTATGGCCTTCTGTTGACATTACACCAGTGTAGGACATAAATAGTCCATCAGGTATCCCCTTGCTTTTGTTATATAACAAACACTAATTCATCTTTTATCATAGGTACCTAGTGATGTCTTTTATTATGTATCTATGTGGTTCCTTCTTTATTATATGTTGTAGGATGCTTATGACTACCATATACTTTCAGATTGCTCTTTCAGTGATATTCACATTTGAATTTTAAGACACTATAGAGTTCCATGTCTCACAATCATACACCATCTCTGTGAAGCATTACTCTTACAATGACCAATCTTTGTCATTAAGTCATTAAGAAGTTTTGCAATTTCCCCAAGGCAGTCCAACTTGCTCCCATTCTAGTTAATTTCAGGGCAATCTCACAGTCCTTTTGTAGAATTGATTAGGAAATATAAATGACTGAACAATGAATAATGGTTCTGGTGAGAAGTCTATTTTAAATAAATGGATAAACATCAAATATCTTAGTTTTAGGTAAAGCAGAGCTATAAGGGTCACATTATAGTATCCCTGGACCCCATAAACTATTGTCTTGGTATAGAAGCAAAGTTGTCCTACATGAGTATCTGAGGATACTTTAATGATATCAAGCCCTACAACACAGTAGCCATTTTAGAACAAAATGTTCACAGATTGCAAGGTAAAGGCCATATTAAAGTTTTTACCTAAAGGACCAGAAAGAAGAACTACATTACTTTCCATTATCCCTCATAACAATCCCTTAACCTCATCCCCAAAAGGTGGAATGTGTTTGATATCAGAGAATCAGCAAGAGATAAGCAGGCCTTCACTTAACAACCTGTTTATTGCTATAGAACTACCCTGACCAAAACTACATTTTAGAAATCAGTATAGTCTCAAAAGAGAATAAAAAATAGAACTCAAAAAGAACCAGAAACTTAAAGGAACTAATTAAGAAAAGGAAGGAAGGAAGGAAGGAAGGAAGGAAGGAAGGAAGGAAGGAAGGAAGGAAGGAAGGATTAATAACATTGCACTATATCACACCTGATATCCATGCATGCATGATATTGAAACATAAGACAAAAAAGGGGGGAAACAAAAAGTACTGTTCTTTTATATCTTCACCACCTCACAATAGCCCCAAACAGACAACCTTGTAAAGTTTCATATTTTCTAGGGTTGTGTATATGATATTTATATCTTTGTCTGAGATTCTAATGTGCTCATATGGGCCTTACATTTTGTTCTCCAGGTTAGGTTTGCACATCTATTTTTTGCCTGTCACCAGGAAATTGTTGGTGCTACTGCTTAAATCAATATAGCAATTTAGGAATGACCAATTTTAGGACTGAAATGAATATATACTTATGGAAAAGGTATATATTTATTTAAGTATATATTTTGATAAAAACTGTATTTTCTTTTAAAATAACAACACAAAGCAGCTAATTAATTTACCCAGCATGGATAAGCCAAACAATAGCAAATAGCACAAAAAGGTGGAGAGTAGGTAGTGTAGAACCTTATAAGTACCCCAAATGTATACTTTATTGCTAGCTGTGATAACTGTGCTTTGGGCTTCAGAATATTCTCTTTCTGTCCCTTTTTTTAACTATTATGTTCACACTACTTTATCACTGCCTGTGTTACTTAGAGCCACAGGGTAGCCAATATCCACTCTGGCCTTTCTGGAACAACTACCCCTCTGGAACTGGTGGAAGCAGCCTTCTCTGCTAGTTTTCCTTCTGAAGCAAGCCCTCTATATTGGAAGTCTGGCACCAAATAAGACTCGCCACAGCTAGTTCTAATTAGCAGTCCTTGGGGGAGATGATTCAGAAGTCTCACTTTTTAATCTGAACAGGATATTTTCAACCACAGTCAAGGTAGTTTAAACAAAGTTAAACCATTTAATACAACAATCATTAGTCTTTTTAAAAATAGTTTTCTTCACATTAACATAATACTTAAGTATAGTTTTGAAAATCATTACCCAGCTTTTTTTAAATGTCATTGATACTTTTTGCTTTTTATATAACCTTTCTTTCCAAATATATCCCCTCTCCTCCATTACCCAGAGAGCCATCCCCTGTAATAAAAAAGAGGAAGAAAAAGGTCAGAGTCTGACAATATATTCAGTGTTCCACAAGACATAGTTCCCCTTCCCTATAGGAAAAAGGATCATATTTTTCTATGAGACAAGTGATTCCCCAGCTATAAACAATGCTTTAAGGTATATTTATACAAATAAAGCAGATTTCTGTTTGAAGAATTATATGAAATCTTTCAGAGGTAATCTTACATTGGATTTTAAGTCAAAAATTGTGAGTTAAGACCCTGACTCTGCTACTTATTACCTGAGGGGCATGTAAAAGTGTTATCACACTAGAAATAGTGCTAGACCTCCTTCCAAATGACCTGAATTTAAATCCTACCTTGGAAATGCATTGGCTGCATCATTGAACCTCTCTAAATTTCTGTTTCTGAATCAATCAAATTGGATGAATGATAACTAGACAACCTACCTCACAAACATAAAGTTCTTTGCAAACCTTAGGATACTATAGGTAAGTAGCAACTTTTATTATTATATGTAACACTGGGCATCTCAATTACCTTCTCTGGGAATGCTTCCTCACCTATATAATGAGAGGATCCAACAACATGAGTTCTAAGGTCCCTATTATCCTAACCCTTAACTTTGATATTTAGCGACTGAGATCTCTGTCATAAGAAGCATTTCAAAAAGTTAGACTATAAACAGAAAGAAATAATATAAGTCAAAGACATGTGTTGGATAATAGTAACAACAGTTACATAAAGTCTTCATAGAAACTCCAGATCATTGGAAGTATTGTTGAATCTATTGAATCATTTGTTCTCAGACACACACACACACACACACACACACACACACACACACATACGTACAGGGAAATACATTACTTGTCCTCAGCTCTTAACCTTTAAGGCTGCCTGAACTGAAGGCAGATCTCTTAGGTCCCACATTCACATTCAAGAAAAATCCTAAAATTCTTACCACAGTGAATAAGGATCCAGAAAGTCAATGAAAATTATATAAAGTTATTTCTTCCTCCCCAGAACTACACAGTAAAAAGATAGCCAGGTGCCAAAAGAGAAAAGGAAAGTAAAACAAATGACATCACAAGTAAACAAGCTGACAGCCTGGTAGAATTCCCAGAAGTAGACAAGACCTATATAACTTTCCATGACCTGTGTCCATAGGCAGTCAGAGCCAAAAATTGTCTATCCCAAGAAAGCCCCAAGGGGGGAAGCTTAGAAGCCCCAGGGAACATAAAAACCAGGGCAGCATGGCAAAGCTCAGACCAGGACACATTAAGCAGTTTTAACTTCCTTCCAATTCTATATTAGGATGCCATAAAAGACGCTGAAGACCTAGCACTCAGAACCTCAAAAGCCTAAGCCCTTTGGTGCTGGACATCAGCTCTGGAACTCAGGAGGCCTAAGGAAAGAACAAACAGAACTGATAACCTTCCACAAGAGCCCAGGGGAGATGGAGAGTATAGCCTGAACTTGGCACAAAGCCCCAATTCAGGAATTGAACTAGATAAAGAGCAAATCAAACATCTACCAGAATGAAAATGATTTAAGATCTAGAAATTCCCCCAAAACAAAAAGGGAAAATGGATTTTTTCACAATTAATATATGAATATCTAGGAGAAACAAAGCAAGATATTTTAAAAGTGAAAAAAAAATACAGAGGAAAGAATTTGAAGACACATAAATAGCTTAGGAATGAAAGTGGTACACTTTACACAAATAACCTATTCCTAAACTAGACCCAACAGAAGTCAAATAACTGCCTGAGATAAAAAGAACAATCAAACAAAAGCAAAAGTTGAAAAATTAAAGAAAATATAAGGTGTGTAATATTAAAAAAAACAATCTGGGAAAAAAACATCAAGGAGAGATCATTTAAGGATCATTAGAAATCTAAATACTATAACAAAAACAAAGTCTTCATATTATATTCTACAAATCATAAATTAATGCTGCCCAGCTCCATTATAATCAGAGGGAGAAACAATGATAGAAAGAATCCACTGATCTCCTCCTGAATGAAGCTTCAAAAGGAAAAGTCCCAGGAATGTCATAGCCAAAATCCAGAGCTCCCATATAAAAGAAAAAAAAAATACTTCAAGCACGCAGAAATAAGCAGTTCAAGAATCAGGGAAGCCTAATGAAGAAAACACAAGACCTAGCAGCTTCAGCTTTAAATAAGAGATCTTGGAATCAGATATTCCAAAAATCAAAAGATAAAAGCTTACAACCAAGAATAACTTACCCTGCAAAGCTAAGTATAGTCATATGGGGGAAAATGGTTTTTAATATACCAAAGTATTTAAAAACATTTCTGATAAAAAGATCAGAAATGAATGAGAACTTTGAAATACAAAGACAAACATTGACAAACATCAAAAAAAAACCTAGAAAAGAAATAATTTAAGCAATTGGAAGGGATTGTTTGATGATGATTTGGTGCTAACATTCTAATGTGAAAGAAGAAACAAGTTCTCCTTCAGAATATTAATGCCTTCAACCAGTCAATAAGCATTTATTAAATGTTTCCTGGGGTGGCTAGGTGGCACAGTGAGTAAAGCACCGGCCCCTGAGTCAGGAGAACCTGAGTTCGGTTCCAGCCTCAGACACTTAACACCCACACAAAAAAACTAGCTCTGTAAACTTGGGCAAGTTACTTAACCCCAACTGCCCTCCAAAAGCCAAAAAAAAAATGTTTCCTACTTGGCAAGTATATGAAGAAAGAGAAAAGGAGCCCCTTTGTTCAAGAAGCTCACATTCTGATGTGGGAGGCAAATTTTAAAAAATTTACATATGAGACATATATGGGCCCTTTGGAGGTAACATCAGAACACAATTTCAGAGACTCTTTGGTAGTATGGACTAATACAGAGACAAGTGAGAAGAATCAAGAGTACAATTTATATAAGCACTATGGCATTTGAAAGACTGGAGAATTTTGATTAATGCTATGACCTATCATGACTCCAGAAGACCTATGACAAAATGTGTTACCACATCTCCTGACGGAGAGGTCAAGGACTCAAGGTACAGAAAGAAATATACATTTTCAGATTTGGTCACTGTGCCGTTTGTTTAACTATGGTTATTTGTACAAGGATGATTTTTTCCCCTTTCTCTTATTTTTTAACTGGAGGAGAGCTGGGGTTAGCAAAGTGATGCCAAAAAAGACCATTGAAACTTTTCTTTTTTTTTGTTTTATTTTTTAAAGAAATTTGGGTTAAGTAACTTGCTCAAGGTTACACAGCCAGTTATTTCTGGGTGTGGTGCTAAGTATCTGAGCCCAGATTTGATCCCAGGTCATCTTGACTCTGGGGCCAGTGCTCTTACTCGCTGAGCCACCTGGCCACCCTGAAACATTTCTTAATACACAGAAGAGAATATAAAGAAGTTTAGAAGAGTATACAGTCAATCAGAACCACTTTGAAAATTACATATGCATTATATTGTATTTTTCTCTAAAAAAATAAGAGATGAAATAGAGATGTCTAGTTTCAGGTAAAATCCTCTTGTTTATGTGCTGTTGTGTATATGGATGCTCTTTCTCTCTTCTCTTCAGAAGAAAAATAAATAAATTTAAAAAGAAACATGGTTTAAAAAAGTAGAAATGAAGCAAGGATAAAGTGCCAAAGCCTAGAGTCAGGAAAACTCATCTTCCTAAATTCAAATCTGACCTCAGATACTTACTAGATGTGTGACCCTGAGCAAGTCACAACCCTGTTTGGTTCAGTTTCTTCATCTGTAAAATGAGCTGGAGAAGTAAATGGAAAACCACTCCACTATCTTTGCCAAGAAAACCCCAAATGGAGTGAAGAACAGCTGGACATAACTGAAAAAAACTCAGCAACAACAAACCACACTGCAAGTCAGTGACAGCCATGGCAGAAGAATTTTAAGTATTTTTACTACCAATATAAGGGCTCCCTCCATTAGGCAGCAATGAAAAAAAACAAAAACAAAATAAAGCCTGTATACCAGCTATAATTTTTTTCAGATTTTCCTTCACAATTTGAAGCCTGCAGGAGAATATTCCATATCAGGAGGGCAGCAGCTCCTTGAACTCTCTTTTGACATCAAAATGAAGAGAAAAACCTTTTTCACAACAGAGCGAACAAAATTGACCTTTAAATAATCTGCAGGATTCCTTTTACATTCAGTACATATAATTAAAAATAGATTCCAAAATGAAACAAATATGTAAACAAAGTGTTTCACAGTACTGATTATTAATCACAGCATCAAAATGTCTAGGCTGACAAGGGGAGTTCTTGTTGACATATCCTATTTTTAAAGGATTTGAAAAACCACAAGCAGTGAACAATTTTAATTCATTCTAAATTCTACCGCAGTCCACATTGTCTTAGTGATTTCTCAAACCCATATTTCTTATAGTGTTTTTTAATCACACTTAGCAACAAATATTATAGCTATTATTGTACATAGCATACTTCTATTGAAATACCAAAACTATAGGTTGCAAGTCATAAGGTTTCCTCTTTACCCCCCCATGAACCCCAGTTTCTTGCTCATGTCCTGTCATATTTGTATAAGATCCAGTATGATCATATGTAGCTTTCAATTTCTCTTTGATACATTTCTATTCTTCTATTTAGCATTGTACCTTTTCCTAAAAACTGTAGAAATGGAATCAAATATATCAAAACTAATAAATAAATCGCAAAAATGAACTCCCTTGAGTAAATTCTAAACTCTGTTTTTCCACAGTGAACACAGAGTAAAGCAGGAAAAATACATGAGACTAACTAATGTTTTATGTACTTCAAATCAAGACAAGAGAATGAATGACTGTGCTTCTTGACACTGGACTAAGCCATATTTAACTATATATTTGCACTATGGACAGGGATTATTGATGCTATGAACCTATGTTATATTCCCATTTCTTTTGCACTTGGTTGGAGGAAGGAACACATCTCAACAAAATCCAAACAAAATAGGAGTTAAAATGAATAAATTCTGTACTGACCAATTGTGACTAAGAAAACATTTAAGAGCAGAACAAAAAATCATCTGTCTGAAAGGATATAAGTATCATTCTGGCTAGTCATGAGCCCAGAATATATGATTTATTGATATCTCTTTTAAGATGATAAATTATAAAATATTTAATAAGTTATTTATAATTTTTATAATCCTCAAAATACTATGTTAATCCTTATCCAAGATATACTATTATAACAAAGTAGGCCAAGTTCATTTCATTATCAGTGAGTCAACAAGATTTTATTAAGTACCTACAGTATACCAAGCACTGTGATGGGCAATGGATGTTACTGGACAGAGTTTTCAGGGACAGTAGGCCACAGATAATCTCTTCAAAATGCTACCCTGCAGTCCTCTGGGAAAATGCTCTGTTCAACTCTGAGATACAAATAGGATCATAGATTCAGAATTTTTCCAATAAATTACATCACACACTTATACCAACAGAAATAGCCTGACCTATAAACTTTACTGCATCTCAGAAACTTTTTTTTCAGATGTGATGTTATTCTAAACATTCTTAATTTCAATAAGTTCTTATTAAGTACCCACAAAATGCAAGACTCTCCTCTCAAGGAGTTTACAATATAATGGGAAGGGGGATAATGGAAAAACATGTTTCTAAATTATTATAACACAAGGAAAAATGTGATCAAGACAAAACAGAGGTCTAAAGTTCTGTGAGAAAAATTATAGGAAAGCCATTGTCTTCATCTGGGTCATTCAAGACAGTCTTCACAGAGGACTTGAGATCTGAGAACTTGGGTGCTTGCAGTGGTAGCTGAAGGGAGGGAACACTGAGTTTAATATTAGTCAGCAATATATTAATAAATACTAAATTAGAAATAATGAAAACAAAAGGAGAGACTAATGAAATTGAAATTAAGAAAACTGCTGAATTAATAAATAAAACTAAGAGCTGGTTTTATGGGGAAAAATCAATAAAATTGATAGACCTTTAGTCAATATGATAAAAAAAAGAAAGAAGAAAACCAAATTATGAGTATCACAAAGGAAAAGGGTGAATCTACCTAGAAGGGAGGGAAATAGCAGTAAGGGGAGAGGGAGTTCACAGGGAGGGAACACCGAGGGAAGTGGTGGTCAAAAGGAAAACCCTTAAGGAGGGGAAGGGAAAAGGAAGAAACAAAAAAATAAGCAGGGGAAAGAATAGGGTGGAGGGAAAGAGACAGTTGTCTAGAGCACTGAGGTTAAGTGACTTGCCCAGAATCATGCAGCTAGTATGTGCAAGAAGTAGAATTTGAACTCAGGTCTTCCTGTCTCTAAGGCTATCTCTATCCACTATGACATGCTTGCTTCACTATTAAATTATTATCTCCATACAATTTTCCCAAGTCACTACCATTAGCAGAAGTGGTGGTGCCAAGAACAGAGGGTTAGATTTCCAGTCAGGTAGACCTGAGTTCAAATCCTGCCTGAGATAAGTTACTTATCTGTGAGATGTTAGACAAGATACTTGACATCTTTCAGTCTCAGTTTCCTCATCTATAAAAAAGCAGATAATATTAGTAATACCCTCATAATGTTGTTAGGATCAAATGAAAATACACATATAAAGTGCTTTGCAAACCTTAAATCACTTTATAAATACTAGCTACTTTTATATGTTGTCCTCACAAGTTAAAATTCTATTGATTTATTGTTTACAATGTTAGGAAAACAGTTATAAATTAAGTTCAACTGACTATGTTTTTTTTTTCTTTTAGTCCAGTACTATGATTTAATCAAGTAGTGAACTAAATATAGAAACTCCATCCATTGATGCAAACTTATCTTTAACTTGTGGTCTTAGCTGTTAGGTTCTTGAGAGGTTAAGGTACTGACCTATAGTCATATAGCTAGTATGGATCAGAGGTAGACTTGGACCTAGATCTTCCCAACTCAAAATCCAGCTCAATAACTTCAGTACTCTGCTTCTCGATATTATTAGAGGAGGAATTCAAGTCAAAATAACCAGTCTTACTTTTTTAACCTTAATTCCAAATGTACAACTGAACATTCATTTATTCAACAGAGTTTTAGGACTAGCAAAAGAAACTTAATGATAGAGAAAGCACAACTAGGCCAGAGGTTTAAATGTCTTGATGTGCCAAAGAAAATCAAACCTATATATGCAAATTTGAATCAGGATTGCTAATGAAACAACCTGACATTAATATTGTAATTCTGCCTTTCAGAAGGGAGATCATTTTCTCATACATGTTGAAATGTGTTTGAACCTACTCAATGTTTCTGTTTGAATTGTTTTCTCTGTCTTCTCATTACTATTTGAGAAATAATTACCTTTTATCAATGTTTTAAAACCTATAACTATGATAAGCCCTTTGGAAGCCCTAACTTAAAATTATTTTAAGGAAGGCTCCATTTTTTAATGATAAGTCATACCACTTCACACAGTACACTCTTTTCCAAATCAAAATTTTTGTCCAA
Organism: Petaurus breviceps papuanus; assembly: GCF_028583685.1. NCBI lineage: Eukaryota > Metazoa > Chordata > Mammalia > Diprotodontia > Petauridae > Petaurus > Petaurus breviceps. Next base: position 14,905,430 of record NW_027187332.1, on the reverse strand, counting down.
CTCTCAAATATATTGTCTAATGAATAAGATAACCATTGCTGCTTTACCATTAATCTCTAGTGCATTTTGAGAGGCAGTCTCAGAGCCTTAAGGGTCTCTTTTATATCCAACATATTTTTATTCACCTTAATTTTACTTATCAATTATCATTTAAATTAATACCAATGAGATTTTAAATAAACTAAAATTGTTGTTATTGTTCAGTCATGTCCAATTCTTCCTGAGCCCATTTGAGGTTTCCTTGGAAAAGATACTTGAATGGTTTGCTATTTCCTTCTCCAGCTCATTTCACAAATGAGGAAACTAAGACAAACAGGGTTAAATGACTTGACCAGTATTACATGGCTAGTAAGTGTCAGCAATCACATTTGAACTCGGGTCTTCCCAACTCCACCCCCAGCCCTCTATCGACTACACTACCTTTCAAATATAAAGCTCTAGGGATATGAGAGTAGCGTTAACTTAGTGGATTCTCTTTCCTCTAACACAATTGACAACATTTAAATTTTAAACATTGAGATGCTTTATTTCTAATGCATGGTACAACAATTTAATGAAACTCAAATAAAATTAATTATTTTGTAATTACAAACTCTAAAAAAAAAAATCCAAGAATGTACCTACTTCCAATTCATAAGTGCTGTATTACATAATTTCAGATATTCTAAGTCCTGAACATCAGTACAAACCCTTCCCCCCAAAAAAAACTATTCAAAACTTATAGTTGATGTGATCCTTAATATGAAAATTCTGTAGACTCAGTCTTGATTAAAAGTGAATTTAGAAAGAAAATTTTATCAGATTCATTTAATGTATCCTGAACAGGAGTTCCTTAAATAAAACAATTTTCATTAATTAAACTTTCGTATCACTGATTAAATTATTTGCATTTTAGTACATCTTTCTGATATTACATGTTTATTCAAATTTAAAATAACATGTAGAAATTTTTATGACTAGAATTCAAAGTAAAGAATTAACATCTGAATGCATTAAAGTGTCCAAAAAGTCATAAATATATTGTTTTGAGTATTTTTACAAAAATAAATTTAAATATATTCTAGAGTACTAAACAAAATACAATATGCTCTAAAAACAGGTGGACATGGAGGATCTCATGTTGTCGATAATAAATGTACTATGGGAGCTAGCCAAACCAGAGAGTTCATTTAGATGTAATATCACTCTCCCCATAGTAGAGGAGAAAGAAAGATAAAGCTGCTTTGACTCAGTTGTTAAATGAAGCATCCTGCTCAAGAAAGATAAAATGATCAGCTGGTGTCTCCTAACCTTTGAATGGATTAGATACAGGCTCTCATGTCATTCCTACAGAATTTTTTTTGTTAGACATTTTTCAATCATGTCTGACTCTTCATGACCCCATTTGTGGTTTTCTTGGCAGAGACTGAAATTGTTTACCATTTTCTTCTCTAGCTCATTTTACAGATGAAGAAACTAAGACAAATAGAGTGAAGCAACTTGCCAGGGTTACACAGCTAGTAAGTTACACAGATTTGAACTCAGAAAAGGAGTCCTCCTGACTCCAGACCTGGCAATCTATCCACTGCACCACCAGCTGCCCATATTTTTTTTTTCTGTTCCTACAGAAAGGTATAGGATAATCCTTACAGCAAATTTCACCAGGTAATATAATTTGTCAAGGCCAGGGGTGGTGAACCTGTGACCTTGAGGCCACATGAGGCTTTCTAGATCCAGAATTTTGACTGAGTCTAAATTTTATAGAACAAATCCATTTGTTGTGTGAAGTCTGGACTGAGTCAAAGGGCTATATTTGAGGTCCTCAAGGGCCACATGTGACCTTGAGGCCACAGGTTCTCCATCCAGTCAAGGCTAAGATCAGAGCCAGGACTAAAAAAAGGCAATATAGAAAGGTTTCTGAGTTTTAATACACAAATGGATGTAATGAGTGACTGTTTTTTAATATTATTTTGTTGGTACAGTATATGACATTCATCATTGCAAATTGCAACTTTCTAAACCTTTTATCCTTTGCAGTTTTTGCTTATGTCTTTCCATAAATCCTCCATAGCGAATACACCAAGAGTCTTAGAGGCTTTCCTTTGGTTTTTTTACTGTCTCAGTGACAGCAATGTATCCCTCAGATTTTCCCATTTTATCTGATTCTTACCATAGCACTGATTGCCTCTGTTTGTGGTTAGAAATGTCTTAATATTATCTTTTATACAACTCTGGGTAAATATATTATTACTTTTTCAAAAACACATATTGTAATATCATAAAATTGAGTAATTTATTCTGTACTAAGTCAAATCATAAACGTTGAAAATGAAGGCTCAAAGCCCCTGATAGACAGTAATCCAAAAATGTACTTTTTCTAAAATGTGCCAAAAGTACACAAATGTTTTATTGCAGTTAGGATTAAGAATCCAATCCAAATGAATATATTATCATAAAAAATTTTTGTTTCAAATTTTAGTTTTTTTGATTAGCACAAATATATTTTAATCCCTCTTACCTTTTTCCCCATTGGGACAAAAGGAAAACTTTTGTAACAAATATGCATAGTGAAGCAAAACAAATTCCCACATGATCCATATAAAAAAGACCTTTTCTGCACCATTGGTCAATCACCTCCCTGTCATGATGTAGGTCTCATTTTTCATTTTTAGTTCTCTAGAATTATAGTTCATCATTGTAATCATGACAGTTCTTAAGTTTTTCAAAATTATTTGTCCTTACAATATGGTGGCTTTTGCATAAATTGTCATCCTGGATCTGTTCTTTCAATGGAGATAATTTATATTTTGCAGACATTTCTCCATTTCTTCTAAATTCTCATTCTTTTTATATAATTTATTTATTTTTTTGTTTTCAACATTCATTTTTATAAGATTTTGAATTCTAAATTTTCTCCCCCTCATGCACCTCTCCACATAACACAGCATGCAATCTGATATAAGCTTTACTTATACATTTGTATTAAACATATTTTTGCATTAGTCAAAGAATTAAAATTAATAGGAGGAACCAAAAGAAAGAAGAAACAAAAAAACAATAACAACAAAAGAAAAGAAGAGCAAATAGTATGTTTACATCTGCATTCAGCCTCCAAAGTTCTTTCTCTGGATAGAAGCATTTTCCATCATGAGTCTTGTGGAGTTGTCTTAAATCCTTCCATTGCTTAAAACTAAGTCTATCAAAGCCAGTCAATCACACAATGTTGCTGTTTCCTGGTTCTGCTCACTTTTCATCGGTTCATGTAAGTCTTTCCAGGTTTTTCTAAAGTCTGCCTGCTCATCATTTCTTATAGAACAATAGCATTCTATTATATTCATATACTACAACTTGTTCAGCCATTCCCCAACAAAAGGGAATCCCCTCAATTTGCAATTCTTTGCCACCACAAAAAAGAGCTTCTGTAAATATTTTTTTATATATGGGTCCTTTTCTCATTCTTATGATCTCTTTGGAATACAGACCTAAAAGTGGTATTGCTAGGTAAAAAGGTATACGCAGTTTTATAGCACTTTGGGCATAGTTTCAAATTGCTCTCTAGAATGGTTGAATCAGTTCACAACTCCACCCACAATAAAATGCATTGTTGTTCCAACTTTCCCACATCTTCTCCAACATTTATTATTTTCCTATATTGTCATGTTAGCCAATCTGATAATTGTGAGGTGGTACCTCAGAGCTCTTTTGATTTGCATTTCCCTAATCAATAGGGATTTACAGCATTTTTTCATATGCCTATAGATAGCTTTAATTTCTTCCTCTGAAAATTGCCTGTTCATATCCTTCATGATCCATCTATCAATTGGTGAATGATTTGTATTATAAATTTGACAGTTCTCTATATTTTTTAGAAATGAGGTCTTTATCAGAAACTGTTTTAAGAGTTGTTTGCCAGCTTTCTGCTTCCCTTCTAATCTTGATTGCATTGACTTGGTTTGTGAAAAATATTTTCAATTTAATGTAATCAAAACCATCCATTTTGTATTTCATAATGTTCTCTATCTCTTGGCTGATCATAAATTCTTCCCTTCTGTTGCAGCAAGCACCCATACCCAGGGTGGCTGCCAACAGAGGTTCTTAGATCTGTTTTTCTAAAGGTAAGCAACTCAAAATGGGTTAACAATCTTGCTTTAATCAATCAAACATATCATTTACCTAGTTCAGGGAAAAAAAGTCAGCACCCCAAACTTCAGAGTATACAGAGGTTACAAGCAAAAATTACAAAACACAGAAAAAAAAAACAGATCAAGCAGACAGGCCTCCAACTGTCCAACCATTACATCCATACCTAGTCAGTTACCAGAGAGGGAAGCACCAACATCTGGGTTTTTCAAAGCCGGGAGGTTCTCAATGGCTGCCCAGAGTCTCTCTGGTCAAATCACACAATATTTCTCAAAGTAAGCCCTAATACAAAGCCTCACACCAGGGTTTATATAGCCTTCTCCTAGCTCAGAGAATGTAACCTTCCCCTCTGGCCACAGGCTCCAGGTGCACTTAAGCCTATCAAAGGGCCTAGGGGAAGGGAAGATCTTAAATTTACATTCCCATTACACCTTCATAGATCTGAGAGGTAAACTAGTCTTTGCTTTTCTAGCTTGCTTAGAGAATCAGTCTTCATGTCTTAACCATGTGCCCATTTTAACTACCTTGATATACAGGATAAGATGTTGGTTTATGCCTACTTTCTGCCATACTGTTTTCCAGTTTTCCCAGCAGTTTTTGTTAAACAGTGAGTTCTTATCCCAGAAACTGCAGTCTTTGGATTTCTCAAATAGTAGATTGCTATAGTCATTGACTATGGTGTCTTCTATACCTATCCTACTGAACTTGTTCACCACTCTTTTTCTTAGCCAGGACCAAGCAGTTTTGATCATTGCTGCTATATAATACAATTTCAGATTTGGAATGGCTAGCCCACTTTCCCTTGCATTTCTTTTCATTAATTTCCTTGATACTAGACATTTTGTTCTTCCAGATGAATTTTACTGTTTTCTCTAGCTCTATAAACAAAAGTTTTGTTAGATTGATTGGTATTATACTAAATAAGTAAATTGGTTTAAGTGGAATTATCATTTTTATTGTATTAGCTCAGCCTACCCATGAGCAGGTGATATTTTTCCAATTGTATAGATCTGACTTTATTTGTGTGAAAAGTATTGTAATTGTTTTCATATAGTTCCTTGATTTGTTTTGGCAGATAGTCTCCCAAATATTTGATAATGTCTACAGTAACTTTAAATGGAATTTCTCTTTCTATCTCTTGCAGTTGTGCTTTTTAGTAATATATAGAAATGCCAATGATTTACATGGGTTTATTTTATATTCTGCAACTTTGCTAAATTTGCTTATGATTTCAAATAATTTTTTACTTGATTCTCTAGGATTCTCTAAATACACCATCATATCATCTACAAAAAGTGATATTCATTTTTTCTTTGCCTATTCTAATTCCTTCAACATATTTTTCTTCACTTATTGCTAAAGTGAACATTTCTAGTACAATATTGAGTAACAGTGGTGATAATGAACATCCTTGTTTCACCCCCAGTCTTACTGGAAATGTTTCTACCTAATCCCCATTACACATAGTGCTTGCTCATGATTTTAGATAGGTGCTACCAAAAATTTTAAGGAAGACTCCATTTATTCCTATGTTCTCTGGTGTTCTTAATAGGAATGACTCTTGTATTTTATCCCTGCATTCCTGGTATAAATCCTACCTAGTCGTAGTGTATCATTCCCATGATAAATTGCTATAATCTTTTTCCTAATATTTTATTTAAAATTTTTGACATCTATATTCATTGGGGAAATTGGTCTATAGTTTTCTCTCTCTTTTGACTCTTCCCACTTTAGTTATCAGCACTATATTTGTAGCATAAGAAGAATTTGGTAGGAACTCTTCTTTGTCTATTTTCCCAAAACAGTTTATAGAATATTAGAAATAATTGTTCTTCAAGTGTTTGAGAGAATTCATTTGTAAATCCATTTGGCCCTGAAGATTTTTTCTTATGGGGTTCATTGATGGTTTGTTCTATTTCTTTTTCTGAAATTAGGTTAAGTATTTTATTTCCACTTCTGTTCTTCTGGGCAATTAAAATTTTTGTAAATATTCATCCATTTCACTAAGCAAAATAGCTCCAAATTATTATTTTGATTTCCTCTTCACTGGTAGTGAATTCACCCTTTCATTTTTTATACTATGATTTGGTTTCCTTCTTTCTTTTTTAAATTGAATTAACCAAAATTTTATTATTTATTTATAAAAGCAGCTCTTATTTTTATTTATTAGTGCAATAGTTTTTTTTTTTATTTCAATTTTATTAATCTGTCCTTTGGTTTTCAGAATTTCTAATTTGGCATTTAATTTGGGTTTTTTAATTGTTCAGTTTCTAATTTTTTAGTTCCATGCCCAGTTCATTCATCTCTTCTTTCTCTCTTTTATCCATGTAAATAATTAGAGATATAAAACTTTCCCTATGAACCACTTTTGCTGCACTTATTTTGGTATGTTGTCTCATTATTGTCATTTTCTTGGATGAAATTTTTTATTGTTTTCATGATTTGTTGCTTGATTCGCTCATTCTTTAGGACTAAATTATTTAGTTTCCAATTAATTTTTAATCTATCTCCCATCTATCTCCCCTTTATTCCATGTAATTTTTGTTGTATTGAGATATGAAAGGGATACATTTAATATGTCTGCCTTTTTGCATTGCATTGTGAGGTTCTTATGCCCTAATTCATGGTCAATTTTTGTGTAGGTATCATGTGCCACCAAGAAAAAGGTATATCCTTTCTATCCCCATTCAATTTTCTCCAAAGGTCAATCATACCCAACTTTTCTAAAATTCTATTCATCTCCTTAACTTCTTGCTTGTTTGTTTTGTGGTTAGATTTATCTAGTTCTGACATAAGGAATGATTATGTATTTTAATTATCTTCACTGATATTATAAAATAAGAAACATATAGAATTAATGAAAGAAAATTTACACTTGGACAAGATTAAAATGCTTTGGCTATCAAAAATACAGTACTAATATTAAAAAAAATCACTAATGTGTATCGCAATAAAAGCCCCTTTCTGAAAGTATGTATTTAAAAGCAAGAACTAGCATTATTTGCCCTAAAAAAGAGAAATTTTCCAAATAAAAACAAGGATAAGGAAAAGATATCTACTGTCGACATTGTCATGTGAGATAATGCCAACTATAAAAAAAAATGATTGAAGGTCTAGGAAAAGAGAAGACAAAGTATCTCTATTTGCAGATACAGTGGCTTACTTAGATAAGTCCAGGCATTCAATGAAATGAAAAAATTAATCCAAAATCAGTAACTTCAGTAACGTAGCACAGTATAAAATTAACTCACCAAAATCATAACACTGTGTGTTATTTGAAAAAAAAAGATAAATTCCATTCAAAATAGCCATGATTTTAAAAAAATATTTATTATTAAATATTTTAATTTATTAAAGTACCAAAGTAACAACCAAATTAAAGTATTAAAACACCAAAATAAAATTATAACTTGCATAAATATAACTTTGAAACAAGTTTCACATAAATTACAGAAGACAAAAAATTAAAGAGACATTCATTATTTGTGGCAGGGTCGTGTCAATAGGATACTACCTAAGTTAAAAGATTTAGTGCTATAGCAATCAAGTTATTCCTTTATAAGACTAGTCAAATATGATACCAAAATTCTCTTTGAGGAAAAGTCTAGAAGCACAAAAGGAAATAATAAGTAAGAAGGGGGTCTCCCCTCCTTGTCATGGCAGAGGTACTTGCATAGCTCAATGAAACTATGAGTTATGCTGTGCAGAATTACTCAAGACAGACAGGTCATGGAGAGTTCTGACAAAAAGTGATCCACTGGAGCAGGAAATGGCAAATCACTCTAATATTTTTTTCCAGGAAAACCCCATGAACCCTATTAAAATATAACACTGGAATAGCATGTATGGTCTAGAGGGTCATAAAAAGTCAGACATGACAGAACAACTAAAAAACAACAAAAAAAGAAGGGGACCTAGAAATATTTCATGTCAAATTATATTATTAAACAGTACTCATAAAATTATTTGGTCATGGATGGATTGGGAACTTCACTGTTGAAGGAAGCAAGCAAATCAAGATCATAGATCAATTCCAATATTTCATTGATTAAGAAACGGAAAAGTAGGTCAGTGAAATATACTCTATAACCATGACTCAGAAGCAATCACAGAAGCCCCATGTTGGATGAACCCATGGACACAAAGCAATGTGGAAAACACTCCTTTTTCAATGAGAATTTCTGAGACAACTGGAAAGTAGTTGGGCAATTAATAGGTTTAGACCAGGATCTTATAAAACATACCACAATAAGCTCCAAAGAAATATGGAACCTAACTATAAAAAGTAACATAATACAAAGATGAGAAAATAAGACTATGTGGTTATGATTAGAATTTTCAATTAAGAAAGGAATGTGTGATTATAAACTATAAGAAGGCAATCTTGATTATTTAAAATTACATTTTTGTGAAAAAAGAAACAGCATGGTAAAAATACGAGAAGAAATAATATTGCAGAAATCTTTGCCTTACATGTTTCTGATAAAAGTCTAATATGAAAGATAAATTGAAATTTGATACAAAAATATGATTAGTTATTCCCAATTCCTCACACTCCCCTATCATAATTATCATCATCATCATCAACTGATATGTATATAACTCTTTGATTATTCAAAATGCTTTATATAACTTACTTCATTTGATCCTCATAAGAACTCTATGAGGTAGGTAACCCCATTTTACACATTAGGAAATTGAGATTAAAAGAGAATCTATTGCTTGTTCAGGATCATATAACTAATAATAATCAGAATCAGGATTGGAATCCAAGTCTTCCTTACTCAAAATCCAGGACTATATCCACTATAGCATATTGCTTATTCTCATATATAAAGAAAATGTATGAGTGAATATGTAAAGGATTGGTAATTTCATCAGCATAGGGAAGTCTTGATTTTCCAATATGAGAACTTTCTCAACTGATGCATATTCTAACATACAGATGATATACATAAGTCATAGGTATATTAGAGAAAGACAGACTGATGTGCTTAAAGTTACACAGCTTATTATTAGAGAGATTTCAACTTCTTTTGTATATTTTGAGTACATAGTTTTTGTTTTCCTCTGTGCAGAGAAAACTGACATAGAGATAGCAACAATAACACCTCAAAAATTTCCTGGTTGTGTAACTCTGAGAAAATACACATGTAAACATTAACTTAAAATAATAATAATGACCATTTTTTTTTTTTTTGCTTTTTCACCCATCCCAATGACTATTCAAAAGCCAGGAACTTCCCAAAGAGTCAGAAGGTACTAAGTATTTCAAATTCCAAAAACTATAAATTTACATATATAATGTATGTGTGTGCATGCATGTGTGTTATATGTATGTGTATATTATGTGTGTACACCTACATATATACAGCCACCTGTATGCGTGTGTGTATATAACATGTGTGTATTTTATGCATGTATGTATAAAACAACTAGTGTTATAGGTAGCATCTGAACCATAAGATTTAAACACTGGCTGTGCATCCCTGACTCTGTGTACATGTGTGTATATATGTGTACATGTATATATACACATATGTATAATAACGAAAAATAATATTTTACATGTGTGTATATACACACATATGTATAACTTAAACAAATAATAACAATCTTTTTTTGATTCTGCAATATTTTCCTATAACCACTCAGAATACTCATGCCTATATATTAAGAATATTTTCCCCCAGGAAAGAATCAGAAAATACTAGGTATGGGAAACATTAAACAAGAATTTTTTAATGAAATTGCCTAGATCCTAAATTTCTCCATCAGTTTATTTTTTCTGCACAATCCAATCATCAGCTGGTTAGAGTAAAAGTCTAAGTAAACACTAAATTATAAGAAAGAAGAGAAAAAGGCAACCAATTGCAATAACTCTAACTGAGTCTCTTTAGACACATTGCCAACACTGAAAAAAATAGAAAACAGAAAAAAACTGAAGACTTTTATTCTAATTATTACTATATTATATCTTTCCTAGAAAAGTCGGACTGATCTAAAATAGTCACCACAACTAAGTATCTGAAACAGCTGGGATTCAGAAATGACCTTAGCCAAAAAATACTAAATGTTCTTGCTAAGCAGAAAGCCATGGCAACTAGGGACAACAATGGTTTAGAAAGAATGTACATTTTTTTTTTTACATTTTATACAGGAGAATGATGGCATATTAATCACCTAGCCACTATGCTGGCAATTGAGAATATGGAGATAAAATAAAATGTTGGAATTTTCACACACAAAAAAATTATATAGGCAATAAGACAGATGCACAAATAATTATAAGCAGCACAAGCCCATAACAAACATTTGAGAAAAGCTTGCTTGTAGTCTGGTGTAAAGTCTAAGTGAGCCATATTATTCTGTGCATTTTCAGTTTGGAATGGAAGGACAACAAATGAAATAGCAATTTGGGACATAGCTCTCTCCAGTCAGGAAGCAGAGTTCTACTGTGGCAAAGAGCTCAAAAGTCAAGTAATTGGATGCCAATATGAGCAAGCAATAGAAGCACAAACAGACTTACAATCCTTTTGGGGGGATAGAACCCCTGAATCAAAGTCTCCGAGAAAAATATGAATTTGTTACAGGCCATGGAGGAGCTCAAGAAGGATTTTGAAAATCAAGTAAGAGAAGTAGGGGAAAAATTGGAAAGAAAAATGAGAATGATGCAATAAAATCATGGAAAGTGAGTCAATAGCCTGCTAAAGGAGACCCAGAAATACACTGAAGAAAATAACACCATGAAAAAAAAAACTTAAATGTCAAAAGAGGCCCAAAAAGCCAATGAGGAGAAGAATGCTTTAAAAAGCTGAATTTACCAGATGGAAAAGAAATTTCAAAAACTCACTGAAGAGAATAACTACTTCAAAATTAGATTAGAGCAATTGGAAACTAATGACTTTATGAGAAGCCAAGACACTATAAAAACAGATACAAACAAATGAAAAAAGAGAAGGCAATGTGAAATATCTCATTGGAAAAACCACTGACCTGGAAAATAGATCCAGGAGAGATAATTTTAAAATTATTGGACTACCTGAAAGCCATGGTCAAAAAAAAAGAGCCTAGATACCATCTTTCAAGAAATTATCAAGTAAAATTGTCCTGATATTCTAAAACCAGAGGGCAAAATAGAAATTGAAAGAATTCACTGATCACCTCTTGAAAAAGATCCCAAAACAAAAACCCCTAGAAATATTATAGCCAAATTCCAGAGTTCCCAGGTCAAGGAGAATATACTCCAAGCAGTCAGGAAGAAACAATTTGAGTATTGTGGAAACACAATCAGGATAACACAAGACCTAGCAGCTTCTACATTAAGGGATCAAAGGGCTTAGAATATGATATTCTGGAGGTCAAAGGAGCTAGGTTTAAAACCAAGAATCACCCACCCAGCAAAACTGAGTATAATGCTACAGGGAAAAATATGGCCATTCAATGAAACAGAGGACTTTAAAGCATTCTTGATGTAAAAACCAGAGCTGAACAGAAAACTTGACTTTCAAATACAAGAAGCAAGAGAAGCATGAGAAGGTAAATGGGAAAAAGAAATCATAAATAACTTATTAAAGTTGAACCATTTTCATTCCTACATGTGTAATGTAATACCAAGCAAAGGCAACTTCCCAGGTTCAAAATACCAGCATAGGTGCTCTCTATTTTATTCAGTGACCAACCAAGAACAGAGAAGATTAAAACATGACATCATTCAAAATACAGCATTTACTAAGTGTGATTAAATAATCTCCAAGTACTACCCCACCCCAGGATCTTCCAATCATTCAATGAATTACAAAGTCCCTGTTCTAAATACTTCTCCACCCCTAGGCTATACCTTAATTAAGTCCACCACAAAGTCCCTCTTCTCAAATGGAGATTAGTTTCCAAACATAGGTAAAGTACCTTCATTTGTCAATCACAGAGCACAATAAGGTCAAAAGTTCCCCACCCCTGGATCACAATTGAATCTACCCCAGAGTTACATCAAGTTTAAACACAGCACTTAATACCCAAATGGAGGTCTTTTCTTCATCTTGACACGAGGCAAGTTCTCAGCAATCTTAGTTCCTGGGGAGACAAGGCTTAGCAAGGCCATAAGATACATTGCCAGTCCCTTCATGAATTTATCCTCTGTCTGTAGAACAGTCCTAGAACCCCTGAACACATTAGCAAAGCCCTCTCCCAGGATTTCTGTAAACATACAACAAGAAAATCCTTCTTCAGGGCTTCTGAACCAACAGAAAGGCTCCCAGACCCCTGCAACAACAGCACTGTCCCTCACCAGTGGACAGTATTCACTCTATCTGCAGGACAGTCTCCAGACCCCTGCAACAACAGTACTGTCCCTCACCAGTGGACAGTATTCACTCTCTGTCTGCAGGACAGTCGCAGGCCTTCTTAGCGAACAGCCAGGTTCCAGGACTTTTTCAACAAAAGGACAGTCTTTCACCAGTGGACAAATCTGGCAAAATAACATCAAAACAGACAGACAAAGTACCAGCAAAACAGCCATGTCTCCTCAGTCCTTGGCAGCTCAGGGGGCAGGTCTCAAAAGTCCAGGGCAATTCAAAGCAGCCACCAGCAATTCTCTTAGTCTCTCTCTCTCCACGAGGTGCTGCTTCCAAAAAGATCTTCCGCCTCTCTCCTGTCTCTCCAAATCTACATCACCAGCTCCTCCCACTTCAGGACTTTCTTTTCACATCAACAAGCCCATCCCACAGGTGGGATTAACAAACTCTGGGTTTTAATACAATCAATTTGAAAACCAAGCCAATACAGGGGAATCTTTAATTGCCATTACTATCACAACATGGAAAAACAATAATTGTAACCCATAAGCCTTTTCTCAGTATGAAGATAGTTGAAGGGAATATACATATACACATACATACATATACATGTGTATATATAGGAAGATGTATGTATATACAAATATATATATGTGTGTGGGTATTTTTATGTTTATGTATACATAGACAGAAGGCACAGAATGAGTTGAATATGAAGGGATGATATCTAAAAAATAAAATTAAGAGGTGAAAGAGGAATTTATTGGGAGAAGAAGAAAGGGAGCAATAAATTAGGGTAAATTAATCTCATATAAAAGAGGCAAGAGAAAACTGTTACAATGGAGGGGAAGAGCAGGACGGTAAAAGGGAATGGGACAGACAGCTTGATTCTCATTGAATTTTGCCTAAGGAGGGAATAACATACACATTCAACAGGGTATCTTACCCTACAGGAAAATAGGGGGCTAGGGGATAAGAGGGGGGAGGATAGAAAGGAGGGAAGATTGGGGGAGAGGGTAGTTAGAAGCAAACATTTTTTAAAACGGATAGGGTCAAAGGAGAAAATAGATTAAGTGGGGGGTAGGATGGAGGGGAATATAGTGAGTCTTTCACAATATAACTACTATGGAAATGATGTGGGTAACTACACATGTACAATCTATATTGAATTGCTTATCTTCACAGTGGGGGTCAGTAAGGAGGGAAGAAGGGAAACAAATCTGGAACTCAGCGTTTTAAAAACAAATGTTAAAAAATTTGTGGGGTTTTTATATGCAACTGGGAAATAAGATATACAGGTACTAGGGTATAGAAACCCATCTTGCCCTACTAGAAAGTTAAGGGGGGGATGAAGGAAGAAATATAAGAGAGAACAGGTGGGGGAGGAGGTATTCAGTAGGCTTGCTATTTGGGGGTGGGAGAGGAGAAAGATGGGGAGAGAAAAAAATGTAAGTCAAAATCTTGTGGAAATGAATGTTGAAAACTAAAAATAAATAAATTTATAAAAGTTAAAAAAACAAAATCCATATGAAGGAAGATCAAGAATAGTAGGATCATCATAAAATAATCATGAAGAAAAAGTGAAGGAAATGAGTCTAGATCTCCAACTATATTTTAAAGTACTAATCATAAAAAAATTATTTAATACTAATTTTAAAATAGAGAGGTTAATCAGTGGAACCAATTGGGTACATAATCTACAGAAGCAAACACATTAGCATAATGTCCAATAAATCTAAAGATAAAATTCAATAAACCTCCAGTTACTGAAGAGAAGGATTCACCACTTAGCAAAACTTCCAGAAACCTGAACAGCAGTCTGATGGTAATTAATTTTACAATACCACCTCATGCTATATACCAAGAAGAGCTCCAGATGGATACATGACCTAGATATAAAAGATCACATCACAAACAAATGAGAAGAGTAAGGAAGAAATTAATTTTTGGATCTACAGATTCAAAAGTAATAGGAGAGTTCATGATGAAGCAGAGGATAAAAACTTTTTTTTGCACAAATAAATCTAATGTAATTAAAATTAGAAAGGAAACAGGTAAATGGGGAAAAGGCTTTGCAGTTAGTTTCTCTGACAAAAAAAAACTCATAACCATGATATACATAAGGAACTAATTCAAATGTCTAATACTAAGAACCATTCTCCACTAAATAGTCAAGAAATGTGAATAGGTAGTTTTCAAAGGAAAATGCCTAAGTATCAATAACCACATTTTAAAATGAAATCTCCAATTAGATAAATGAAAATTAAAGCAAATTTAAAGTTCTACCTTGCATTCATCAGACTGGCAAAGATATCCAAAAAAAGCAAAGTCAGAAATGCTAGAGGATCTGTGGGAAAACCGGCTTACGCTGGTACACTAGCACTGGAGCTGAGAATTGGTGCAGCCATTCTGGGAAGCAAAGCAATTTGGAACTATGCCCAGAAAGATACCAACATGAATAAGCTCTGACTCAAATTACCATTAATCAGCCTATGCCACCAAGGAAAACAGTGAAAGATGAAAAGAGATAGATAGACTGATAGATAAAAACATACATGCATATGTACATACTTACACATGTATGTGTGTATAAACTCTTTCATGGTAATCAAAATTGTAAAACTAAGGGGGTGCCCTCCTATTTGTGAAAGGCTAAACAAAATGTACTCTCATGCTCTTTGAGTCAAAAAGGCAATCTAAATTATGCTCAGGATTTCTTAAAGGGACACAAATGAGAGGCAGAGATTTAAAGGAAGGAGTAGGGACCTTAAAAGTTGAGCAGCAGTGCTGAGGGACAGTATCTTCTTTTCTGAATGTGATTTAATGAGCTGAGCCAGAGTCAGAAGCACAGGGGCAATAGGCATAAGTAGAAATCAAAAGGAAGAAGGCTTGGTGTAACAGAGAAGGTAAAGACTCAAGAGAGACACTGGGCTCCTACAGACAACTTGAAGCAGAAGATTTGAACTGAGCTGCCAGTTGCATTCACTTCTTTAAGGATTAGGAGAAGTTTTGGTTTTAGAGGGGTTTTATGTCTGCTTTTCCCCTACTTCTCCCTAGGCTTGTCCAGTAACAGATTCTGCCTCCTTCTTTTACTTAAACATTTCCTATACCCTGAATTTTGCCTCACACATAAAAGGTCAAAAGTTACTGAAAAATAAAGATAATTTTAATTTAAGTCAGAAAGCCAAACATCTAATGTTAGGAATTTTCTAACTGGGACTTTTCAGCTATTGTGATTGTACTCCCAGCTTTTTATCTGATCAAACCTATGTAAAATACCAAAGGAGAGGCCCACAAGGACCTGAGGAGTTATTATTTTTTTCCCTAGGGAAAGAAAAGCAAAATAAATGTTGTAACAAAAAGTGCCTAATTAGATCTCTGGGGATAAAATGGGTATAGGGGAGATGGCTGTGAGAAGTACTAGCCTGTCAAATGTGCCCTCCAAAGCAACAACCACAATGATCCATGATAAGTGTGTATTACAATTAATTTTTGTAATTACATTTGTATTACAATTGCAATTAATACAATTTTAGGGGAAGATCCTAGCAGTTTGCAGGATCAGAAAAGGTCTCAGCCTGGAGGTGGCATTTGAGCTGAGCTTTGAAGAAAAGTAGGGATTCTAAGAGGCAGGGGAAAGGAGGGTATCATGGGTACCTGTAAGATGAAACAGCAAGAAGGCTTGTTTGGCTGGACTGGAGAGTGCACAAAGGGAAATGAAGAAATGAAGGGCTCAGTTGTTTACAAAAGATTTAGAGGGAAATGTAGACAAGAATCACACAGAGTGAGAAAGCATAGAGTTTAGAATCTGCATGGTTAGAGTGCTTCTTCTGATAAAATCACAGATGGTTCAAAATATAATAATACTAATGATAATGATAACAATAGCATTTACACAGGATTTTAAGGTTTACAAGGCATTTTACGAGTATTATTGCACAACAACCCTGGTGCTATTTTTAACCTAATTTTATAGATGAGAAAATTGAGGCCCACAGAGGTTTAGAGCTGCCACAAAGACAGTAAGTGTCTGAGGTGTAATTCGAACTCTAGTCTTTCTGATTCCAGGTACTGTGCTCTCTTTATTACACCACCTAGCTGCATGAAAGCTTAAAGGGGCTTATTTGGAAACAATATGTACTTTTTGTTTTCTCATTTAATGAAGGAAATATTTTCTTTGGCTTTTGCACCTGCCATATCTAAAAAATTCTTTGCTCTCACCTGCAAGTTCTCTTGATTTTTCTATGTCCACATATGTCATTGTATGCCTTGTTCCTGGTCTGTACTTCTTTTTATACCTATTTTTGAGGCATTTTAGATCTTTGTTTTACAGACTAGTTCAGCCACCTTAGTTTGACCCTATTATTTCACTCTGCTCTACTTTGGAAATGTTGTTTCTTAAAAGCAGCATCTAGTTCATTTTGAATCTTTTGTACTCTCTTCCCTCTTATTTCCTTAAGCTTATTGAAGTTGACTTTCCAACAATTCATTTTCTTCAGTTGGCTCTTTGACTTCCTTTTATGTTTGACCAAAGCATTCTATTCTTTAAATGAGTTTTCTTAATTAACTTAGATGCTCATTAAAGATAAATGACTAATGCATGTAGAGCAAAAGTCAGAAAAAAATGGCTGAATTACAAAAGACATAGTGTCAATTCCACCCCTCCTACAAATATGTACATACCACTTCACATCTACTTGGCATTTCTAACTAACCACCTTCAGTTTCTTATTTAACTATTTTTTCATCTACAATCCATCAACCATACTGTAATTATGCGTATGTGTGGGTATACACTGCCCAGTAGTCACTCCAATTGATAACTAGTGATACTTCAATGCCTTTATGATTTTTTACCATAAAAGCTGAGAATTTCTAGCTTGGCAAGATTGAAGAAGAGCCCAAATATTTAATATCCATCAATGAAATGATATGTTGCTAATTTCTGTAAGACTAGTACAGTAAGCTTGCTGAAGTACAGCTTAAGAATGTTTAGTGAAAGACATGCTATTCTTCTACCTGACAAAGTATTCATATTTTAGATTTGGATTGTATTAGATGATCTTTGGTCCTTTCCAGCTCTAATATTTTATTATCCCATTGTGTGTTGGGCAGGTGGGGAGGGGAAGAATTAGGTTACATATACACAAAAAACAGCCTTAGGTCATTACTGGAAAATCAAGATTTCTAATGACCCATAGTTATTGTGATGCCTAAAACAGAAATATCAGTTCTGGAAATTATTCTTAATTTAAATTAATCACATTTTATGAGGAGTTGCCCATTTTAATCTTTTTTTAAATTTTCACTTTTTAACCAATAGAAGAGGATAGTTCCATGCATAACAAATTCTCACAAGCCTGGATCCCTTTGATCTATCAAGAATTTACCATATGGCATCAAGTTCACTTAAAGTGGAATGCAAAATAAGTAAAAAACACATCAAGGGGCAGCTAGGTGGTGTAGTGAATAGAGCACCGGCCCTGGAGTCAGGAGGACCTGAGTTCAAATCCAGCCTCAGACACTTGACACACAAGCTGTGTGACTTTGGGCAAGTCACTTAACCCCAATTGCCCTCCAAAAAAAAAAATACATCAAATCAGGCAGCAAGTGAGCCTTCATCCATTTTTCCCAAACTATAGGAGTTTTACCTACAAGTTCCATTGAAAATTGTTTGTTGGGGGCAGCTAGGTGGTGCAGTGAATAGAGCATCAGCCCTAGAGTCAGGAGGACCTGAGTTCAAATCCGGCCTCAGACACAACACAAAAACTAGCCATGTGACCTTGGGCAAGTCACTTAACCCCAATTGCCCTGCCCTCTCCCCTCCAAAAATCAAAAAATAAATAAATAAATAAAATTATTTGATATATATCTGCTATACATAAAGCCCTCTGCCAAATAATGTGAAGATTTAATGATAAATGAGGTATTATTCCTGCCATATACAAGCTTACAATTATGTCAAGGAGACACAAATAACTATAACCCAAATAGGAGCATAAGTAAAAGACAATGTTATGATAGGAAAAAGGGTCATTTCCAAATGTTAGAAACAGGGATGTCTTCATGGGCAAGGTGATATTTGAGTTAGGTCTTGAAAGATAAATAGGCTTTAATGAACAGTATTTAAAGTCAGTATAGGTGGGGGGTGGTCAGTCAGAAAGAATGCAAATTGTATTTTTTATGTACAATGAAAACAGACATTTATTTTGTGTTCACTTTTTCAGTACCTGGGTTCAAACAGCACCACTGTCACTACCTGTGTAACTTTGGATAAATGGTCAAACCTCCCTGGGAGGTTGTCTCATATGTAAAATGAGGTGGTTGGGAGAGATGACTTCTGAACATGCTTCCAGCTCTAAAACTGTGACCCTATGAGACTACACTGTCCTGCCTACCTTTCTGAATTTGTTGCTTTCCAGCAGTCAGTGTAGCAAAGGGGATAGAGAGAAGTCCTCAAACACAGAAAGATATAGTTTCAGTCCCACCTCTGATTGTGAACTAAGCAAATTCAGTCTCTTGGTGCCCCCCCCCCAAAATTCTCAAACTAGAAGTTGCATAACAGTTTCCAACCTGTATTGACGGAGGAATTTTTCTAGTGAGGAGTTCCCTACACAAACAAAATCACAAGTCTTGATCTCTCCAACCCCCCAAAAAATGTTTGTTTGCATTTAAGAACTAATCGAGAAAAATTTAAGAACTAATCAAGAAAAAAAAACTAATCAAGACAAATAATTAGGTATCCTGTTAAATTCAAGTGTATTTCTTAGAAGTTTTCCTCCTTGGATTTGCAACAAAAAAGCCCTTTTCCCCACATTTATATATCAATATACCCACCAACCAACCATCATATTTTTGTTGGGCACCTACTATGTGTAGGTGGATAATATACAGGGATATAGATACATGGGTCTAGATCAATTAAAAAAAATAGATGCTATAAAATATAGTTTTGTAGCATCTAGCATAGGTCATTCCAAATAGATAGCACCCAACTAATATCTGTTGAATGAAACTTACAAGCTATCATACAGATGTTTTTCATTTTAGCTAAAAAGACAATTCTCTGTTATTGCTCAGTTATTACTTTAAAACTAATTTTGGGACTTTTCATTAAAATAGAACAGGCAATAAAAGTCATGATTAATTTATCAGAAAATATATTTTGTTCTTCTTTCCCTATGAACTATTTATATTTGTAACACAAAACTTCTTGTCTTATAGAAAGAGTAATTGTAAAAATAAAAAGTCATCAGTCAATCAACAACCATTTATCAAGGATTTACTTTGTGTCAAGCATTGTGCTAATCAAATCATCAAGAAGTAAGCCACCCATATTTGGTTTTGGAATACAGAAACACAAATTCTTCCTCAGAATTTGCCTTGATTTCTTCATGCCTTAGTTCTTCTTAATATAATTTTTGCTCCTGTTCTCTCCACCCTGTACCTAACAAATTGCCTGATAGGAATTTAATCATTGTTCATAGATTGATTCATGCATCCATTTATCCATTCACTCATTCATTTTGACAATAGGAGGTAAGTTTTCTAGTCACCAAAAAATTCACAAAACAAATAGAAGCTGGCTATATGTCCTGATATGCTTGATACTTATAATGGAATCATGAGGGGCAAATTAACATGGTAGGTAGATAGTGAGTAGATCTTAGAGTCAGGAAAAATTTCTGTTCAAATTTAACACATTCTGTCTATGTGACCTTGAGTAAATCACTTAATCTCAGTGTTTTAGGCAATTCTAAAACTGTCCGTTGCAGAACAATTGCTGACATATATTAAAAGACAGAGTTCTTTCTTCACTGAGGTGAAGCAGTAGGTCCTTCCTAAAATGGCAGCCCCAAGGAAGAAGTCACCAATTCATAAAGGAGAGTCTTGGAATGAGTGCTGCTCTAGGGTGAAAATGTGTCAAGAGAAGAGAAGGAATAAGAAGAGAGCATAGGCAGGAGTGAGTGAGGGGAAGAATCAGTAGGATCTTTCCCAAAATGGTGATGAGGAAACTGAGGTACTAGATGTGACTTTTCCAAGAAGAAAAGCAGAAGACCTGAATAATCTGCAAAATTCAATGGTTTTTTCTTAAATGATTGAATAAACTGTTTTTAGAAAGGGTGACATGGCACCCTACAGAGCATCACTGAGGAGAATGCTTCAATGACAACATGCTTTAACTACATACAGGACCTAAAATATGCACATTTCAAAGGTACATGCTTATCCATATTATACAGCAATCAATCAAAGTAATAAACATGACAAACACAGCAAAGCTGTCTAGCTACTTCAATAACACTATTGATAGACCTACAGGGAAAATCCCACTTAACTATAAGCAATTGTTTACACATAAAACAATCAACAAACAGACATTGCTTTAGCATAAGTGTAACATTTAAAACATGGTAAAATGGACATAACAGCAAGTCAAATAAGCATATTCATGCAGTATTTCATATGTACAGCAGTAAGAATATGTAATTATATTCAAGGCACATTTCCCACAAGTGATCTATAGTATTGTCGTCTAGAGACATATGTAACTCTATCAGAAGATAGAGTTTCAGGTTTACCTGAAACATCATAACTCAGCCTAGTGATTGGTCTAATATGCCTAGTTCTGTTGCAACTGACAGATTTCTCAGTTTCTATCCCTGAGCTAGTAGTTGGTAAGGGCTGACCATCAAGATCATTATCGAATTGCTTGTCTCTGGACTGGAAACCATGTCAGATTGGCTATCAATGTTTGAGTTCTATGAGTTGAATCTATACCCAAGAAGTCTCTGTA
The DNA here is from genome assembly GCF_028583685.1 of Petaurus breviceps papuanus. Lineage (NCBI taxonomy): Eukaryota > Metazoa > Chordata > Mammalia > Diprotodontia > Petauridae > Petaurus > Petaurus breviceps. The sequence goes on along the minus strand of NW_027187332.1, from coordinate 14,884,220 downwards.
GCAATTCTGTACAGGAGAAGACTTGCTTCAAGTTTTTTTCTGTATGCTCTTGAGTCTGCAGTAGCTTCAGGTGCATCCAGCTTCCAGCTTTGAGAGAGAAGATGGATGATGCCAACCTCAGTTCAGAAAGAAGCTGGCGGGGGAGGAGCTAGCAATCTCCATCATGTTCCTATCACAAGATTGCTACACTTTGAGGAATTTCCCCTTGGGTAAGATATGGAACATATTCATTCTTTCTCTCTCTCTCTCTCATCCCCAGTGGGAGAGTTCCTTCACTGTTCTGTCTAATATATATTCTCCTAAGTATATTTTCTCTGATTTTTGTTCCTATCAATTTGGATAGATGGTCTTCTTTGGAGAGGGAGACAGAGAAAGAGAGACAGAGAGAAAGGCAGAGACAGAGACAGCAAAGGACAGAAACAGAGGGGGGGAGAGAGAGAATACATGAACCAATCTGTATTCTTTTTCACTGTTATCATTTTAAGGATGAAGAAATCATCTCAAGGACCTAAATCACATTAAGTATTATTTTAAGAAATCACTTCAACTTAGATGTCTTAAAGATTCATCCTTCTAATTACTTACATTAAGCTCTGTAGACAAGTATTTCACAGTTAGACATGAATCTTTTGTATCTAGAAACAACTATGAGATCATTTGCATAAATACAAAGTGGTTAAGAAGCACATGAGCATCACTATTTTTACTCCAACTTTTTGTTTTGATCAGTAAAAAGCTTCTGGTAGCCCAGTGAAATTTGAGAGTTCATTATTTTATTTTGTGCTGATTATTAGTTTAATTATTATGTAAAAGTGAGATATTCATGCATTTCCTTCTATCAATAGATCACTGTGCAGCCACAAAGTCACTTTAAATGAAGTGGGAAGAGTTTGCTGCCTACATTATGTTATGGTAATGAATTATTTTAAAAGATGTCAAGTTATGCTTGAAGAGTTTTACATAAAATAAGGTTTGTGTCAGAGAAAGGCTGAGGGAAGAGAGTGGTGTAAGACATCAGAAACTAAACAATTTTTGGAGTATTTTATTTTTTCCTAATTACATGTTGAGACAATTTTTAAGCATTAATTTTTAAAAGGTTTTGAGTTTCAAGTTTTTCTCCTTCGCTCTCTCCCCTCCATTCATCTGAAAATGGTAGGCAATTTCATATAGATTATACATGTGCTATCATGTAAAACATCTCCTTATCACAATTGTGAAAGAAGAAACAGATCAATAGGAAAGAAAAAATGATGAAGAACAAAGTAAGTGAAAAATATACTTCAATTTGCATTCAGAGTTCTTCAGTTCTTTTTCAGGACATGGATATGTTTTCTTTCATGAGTCCTTTTTACTTGTCTTGGATAATTCTGTTGATGAAAAGAGGTGAATTATTCATAGTTGATCATCACACAAAGTTGCTGATACTGTGTACATTGTTTTCCTGGTTCTAATCATTTCACTTTGCATCAGTTTGCACAAGTCTTTCTAGTTTCTTTTTTCTAATTTTCCTATTCATCACTTCTTATTGCACAATAATATTTCATTACATTCATATAGCACAGCTTGTTCAGCCATTCCACAATTGACAGGCACCAGGTCAGTTTTCAATATTTTGCCACCATAATAAAGGCTGCTATAAATATTTTTACACATGTAGGTCCTTTCCCCTTTTTCATGATCTCTTTGGGATACAGATCTAGTACTTGTATTGCTGGATCAAAGGGTATGCACAATTTGGTTGCCCTTTGGGACATAGCTCCAAATTGATTTCCAGAATAGTTGGATCAGTTCACAACTCCACCAACAGTGCATTAGTGTCCCAATTTTCCCACATCTTCTCTAACATTTATGATTTTCCTTATTTTTCATACCAGTCAATGTATAGGGTTGTACCTCAGAGTTGTTTTAATTTGCATTTCTCTAATCAAAAGTGATTTAGAGTACTTCTCCATATGCCTATAAATATCTTTGATTTCTTCATCTGAAAACTGTCTGTTCATATCCGTTGACCATTAATCAATTTGGGAATGACATGTATTCTCATAAATTTGACTCAATTCTCTATATATTTGATAAATAAGGTCTTTATCAGAGACACTTGCTATAAAGATTGTTTCCCACCTTTCTGCTTTCCTTATCTTGGTTGCATTGGTTTTGTCTGTACAAAAGTTTTTTTCTTTTATTCTAATATAATCAACAATATCTATTTTATATTTCATAATGCCTGTAACTCATGTAACTTCTTTAAGAATCTGGATGCTATACCACTTGGTGCATATATGTTTAGTATTGATATTGCTTCATTATCTATGGTACCTTTTAGCAAAGTGTAGTTTCCTTTCTTATCTCTTTTAATTAGGTCTTTTTTTGCTTTTACTTTGTCTGAGATCAGGATTGCTAACTTTGCTTTTTTTTTTTACTTCAGTTGAAACATAATAGATTCTTCTGCAGCCCCTTATCTTTACTCTGTGTGTGTCTCTCTACTTCAAGTGTGTTTCTTGTAAACAATATATTGTAGAGTTCTGATTTTTTTATTTACTCTTCTGCTTTCATTTTAAGAGAGCACTCATCGCATTCACATTCCCAGTTATGATTACTAACTGTATTCCCCTCCATCCTATTTTTCCTCCTGTTTGCCCACTCTCTCCTTTCACCCTTTCCCTCCTTACCATTGTTTTGCTTCTGTCTACCACCTCCCATGATCTGACCTTCCTTCTCTCAGTCCCCACCCCTTTCTTTGACCTCCTCACCTTCTAGTTCCCTATCAGGGAAGATAGATTTCTGTATTCAACTGATTATGTATATGATTCCCTTTTTGAGCCAATACTGATGAGAGTAAGATTCAAACAATGCCCATTGCCCACCCTCCCATCTTTCCCTCCTCTGTAATAAGTCTTTTGTGTCTCTTCATATGATATGATTTACCCCATTCTACCTTTGCCTTTTTTCTGCATGAAGTGTACTCTTTCACATCCCTTAATTATTTTATGTCATTCTCTCAAATTAATCCTGTGCCAGTATCATCTGTCTATATATGTTCCTTTTAGCTGTATTATTAGTGATTCCATTTTTTATGAATTACAAGTATTATCTTCTCATGTAGGGATGTAAACAGTTAAATTCTAATGAACCCCTTGTGTTTTCTTTTCCCTATTTACCTCCTTATGCTTCTCTTGGGTCTTGATGTTGGAGGTGAAATTTTTGGTTTAATTCTGGTCTCCTTATGAAAACTTGAAATACTTCTAGTTCATTGAATGACCATCTTTCCCCTGATGTATTCTTAATTTTGCCAGGTAAGTGATTGTAGTCCTAGCTCCTTTGCCCTCTGGAATATCATGTTCCATGACTTCCAATCCTTTAATATTACAGCTGCCAAGTCCTGTGTAATCCTGATTCTGGCTCCCTGATATTTGAATTGTTTCTCTGTCACCACTTGCAGTATTTTTTCTTTCACCTGATAGTTCTGAAATTTGGCTATGATATTACTTGGAATTTTTATTTTGGGATCTCTTCCCTGGGGTGATAGGTGGATTCTTTCAATGCCTTTTTTGCCCTTTGGTTCCAGGATATCAGGGCAGTTTTCATTGATAATTTCTTGAAAGGTGCTGTCTGGGTTCTATTTTTTGTTATGACTTTCAGGTAGTCCAATGATTCTGACATTTTCTTTCCTGGATCTATTTTTGAGGTCAGTTGTTTTCCTCATGAGGTATTTTACATTTCCTTCTATTTTTTCATTATTTGGATTTGATTGATTCTTGATGTCTCATAGAGTCATTAGCTTCCACTAGTCCAATTCTGGCTTTTAAAGTATTGTTTTCCTTAGTTTTTGTACTTTTCCATTTGGCCAAATGTACCTTTAGAGGAGTTGTTTTCTTCAGTGGGTCTTTGTATCTCCTTTTCCACTTGGCCAATTCTACTTTTTAAGCAGCTGTTTTCTTTTTCTAGGCTGTTGACTTTTTTCATACTTCTCTTGCAGCACTTTCATTTCTTTTCCTCCTTTTTCTTCTATCTCTTCTATGATATTTAAGCTCCTTTTTGAGTTCTTCCATAAGTTCTTTCTGGGCTTGAAAAGACTTCCCATTTTCCTTTGGGGTTTTGCCCATTGGTGTTTTGACATTGTCGTCCTCTTCTGAGTTTGTATCTTGATCTTCACTGTCTCCATAATAACTTTCTATGGTCAGATTCTTTTGTTGTTGTTGTTGCTCATCTTTTTAATTTTTTTTACCTTTTTGTCTTTCTTTTAAATTTGATCTCTACTCCCAGAGGAAAGGGACATTGTCTCAGGCTTCTGGTGCCAGGGGCCATGGGCCCTGGATGTTTACCTGGCTTTGTGCTGATGTTGCTCTGAGGCCCAGAGGGGACCCTTGTGTCTGGTGCTATGCTGAGAGGGTGTAGTGGGGAGTGACTGGGGCTCCTGGAGACCATAGGAGTTTGTCAGCTTACCTGGTACCGAGACTTGTGAGGTATTTCTGAATTTCACCAGGATGCACTGAAGCACATGGTGGTCTCGTCACTGAGAGATGTCTTTTTCTTTAGACACCTGTAAGGTTGGCATCCATTTGTTTGCTCAGGTCTATAATGAAACCCATAGAGGTCTGACCACTGGAGGTTACCTGTTTGCCCAAGACTACACTGAAGCACTTGGTAGTTCTCAGAGCTGGAGAATGCCTGCTTCCCTCTGTATACTGAGGCATGGGGAGGGTACTGGTGTTGGCATTTTCCAGCTCCACTACCCTGGAGCTCAGAATCTGGTTTGCTGGGGTGGTGCTTGCTACTGCTTTGTTGGGATACTTCCTGTCATGGACTACTTTCCTCTTCTATCCAAGTGAGGCAAACTATCTTCCAAGTTTCTTAGGCTCAAAGATTGTTTCACTCCATCTTTTTGCTGCTTCTGTTGTCCTAAGGCTTTGTTTTGGGGTGCTACTTTATGGTCATTTGGAGGTGAATATGGAAGAGTTACAGAGATTTACTGCTTACTTTGCTATCTTGGGTCCCAGAAGTCTTACTCACTAAACATTTTTTTTTCTTTTTGGAGGGCAATTGGTATTAAGTGACTTGCCCAAGATCACAACGCTAGGTTTTATGTTAAGTGTCTGAGTCCAGATTTGAACTCAGATCCTCCTGACTCCAGGGCTGGTACTCCAGGGCTGGTGCTCCATTCAATGTCACCTAGCCACCCTTAAACTAAATACTTTGTTTGTTTTTTGGAGGGCAACTGGGCTTAAGTGACGTGCCCAAGGTCACATGGCTAGTTTCTGTGTTAAGTGTCTAAGGCCGGATTTGAACTCAGTTCCTCCTGACTCCAGGGCCAGTGCTCTATTCACTAGCCCCGCCTAAATAATTTTTAAAACCACAACTGAGGTCTTCTGAAATTATCAGTACTTTAAATATGATTTATCTTTTTTTTAAAAAAATATGTAAATAAAAAAGCATATTGCTGCTTTTGATTTCCAAAAGCAGGGATAAAAGTAGGTCTACATTTTTCTGAAAAATATGTAGAACTTGTTATAAAGAAAAAAATATCTCTTAAATAAAAATGAGACTAAAATACTTAATTTCATCATTTTGTTTTACAAGCTCTGTGCCATCTACCTAGGATATCTATTTTTATAAATGTCTAGCCCAGTGGTGGGTAATCTGCTAATTCAAGGCCACATGTGGGCCTCCAGGTCCTCAAGTGTGGCCCTTTGACTGAATCCAAACTTCACAGAATAAACCCCCTTATTAAAAGATTTTTTTTAACTAGGCCTCAGTCAAAAGGCTGTACCCAAGGACCTAGAAGCCCCCTAAACTCTAGTGCAATGTTCTTTTCAAAAAGTATACTACTTCCCCTAAAAGAATAAAAGTAGGTCCAATGAAAGATTTTAAAATTATAATAGTCTATCCAATGAAGTCCAATAGAATTTTCTTTCAGTAGACCCAAAATGGTCAGCTTGCAATATTAATCAAAAACAGAAAAAGCCAGGAGTATGATATATGTGATATATATGTCATAACTGGCTCTCCAGTAAGGAAAAAGTATGCAACGTATATTCAAGTTTAATTTGCATTGTTAATATTTTCCCTGCCCTGGAGTCAGGAGGACCTGAGTTCAAGTCCAGACTCAGACACTTGACACACTTACTAGCTGTGTGACCTTGGGCAAGTCACTTAACCCCAACTGGCCTGCCTTCCCCCTCCAAAAAGCAAAAAAAAAAAAAAATCTCTTGGTCACTTTTTAAAGTCTAGACAATCAAAAAATAGTCAATCAAGCTATCATTTTTAGCATTTACTGATTTCAGAAGTATAAATGAGCCCACTGTAAATTTACCAATCCGTTTTAGCAAGGGCATATGAGCTAGCCCCAATATCCCTTGGGTATAGGGATGAAAACAGGTGCGAAGGAATCATAATTCGTCCAATGGACTGGAAATTATATGGATGATATTCCTTCCACAGCATAGAAACAACTAAACTACTTAGCTAAAATAATTAGAAACAGAAAATACCAGATGGCATGTGCTTCTTCACTTCTTCCTTTCCTTTCACCTCCCTCCTCCCCAGACAGGTGAATTCCCTTTCCAGTTGCATTAAGAAGCCCTACTAGTTATGGCTCTAGGGCTAAATGAGAGAATCTGGATGGATGAGTCCAGTCATGTAATACATTGAGTCAGCAGAGTCAGAAATGGTTGTGGGAATTCAATTCAATTGAATACAAATTTATTGGGTGCTACATTCCCTGTGCTGTCCTAAGTACTAAGGATACAGTGCCCACCAACTTTCCAGAGAAGTTGCAAATTGTCTTTAGTCTCCTCTTGAATCTTACCATTTGGAATCATGTCCATTCCAAGTCACCGGCTGTTTTCCCTAAGTCAATACTGTTGTACTTTAGAGGGTAACAGGGCTGGTCCTATAATTACTGAAGTGAATTCACCTACTATCACCATGCCAGGAATTTTACTCATGTTTTATCCACTAAAGCTTCTTCTATAAGATACACAGGCAGTCAGTTGATATAGTAGATAGTGCTGGTCTTAATGTCAGAAATAACTGAGTTCAAATCCTGCCTCAGACACTGACTAGCTGTGTTACCCTGAGCAAGTCATTTAACATCTCTAGGCCTAAATTTCATCAGGTCCAAAATGGAGATATTAATAGCACCTACCTCCCAGAGTTGTTGTGAGGACCAAATAAGATAATCTACAGAAAGTGCTTTACCAACATTAGAGGACTATGTACACGCTAGCTATTATTCTTATTCTCATTATCCACTGCCCACTGGATTATCCATATCATTATCCATTGTTATATGGAATAAACTATCCAAAAATGAAAATGGGATAATACTACTAGAAATTTACAGGAAATGTGTGCTATGCAAACATTATTTGAGCTGTTATATTTTATATCCTTTACTTGTTAAATGTGAGGTAGTATGGCCCTTGGAATTTGGAAGACTTGGATTCAAATTCCACATATGACACATAGTGTCTATACAGCAAGTCATTTTATTACTTAGTGCTTTGGACTATCCTTGAAGACTCTAACATACAGAGTACGTACCAAACTGAGTTGGTAGAAGGAATCACCTCACTGAGAGTTCCCTAGAGCAATATAACCTTAGGTCCTGTCAAAAAAATAAAACCTCAGCTTGGTAAAATAAGCTGAAAACAAATTACTTTTTGAAACACAACGTTTTGGGTGGTTATTTAACAAGTTTTTCTTTCTTCATCTGGACTTCTGATTTCACTGGTAAAGGGAACTCCTAGTAAAGAAACTCTTTCACCGAGACTGACAACTCTTCACAACTTAGAATTGTCAAAAGTTGCCTAGAACGTTGCTTCTTAAACTGTGAGTCTCGAACTCATATGGAGTCCTGTAACAATGCGGGGGTAGTTAAAATTTAGCAACAGTAAAAAGTTTCTGAAAATGCAACAAACCAAAAATTAATTCAAAATCAAAGGTGTAATAAATCCAAGCTGTTTCTGGAAGGGCTTGCCCATGTTGCATCATATGACTTCAGTGCAGTCTTGGTTCTGAACACACAATGTGCCAAGTTATCAAATGACACACGTTTAAAACTTAAGTTTCCTAAAAAGTTAAGTGAACTTTGACTTGGAATTAAGGCAGAATTTCCAGCAATTTCTGAAATGGCCCTAAACATACTTCTGCTATTTTGTTCTATTTATTTATGTAAGGCAGCATTCCCAGCATTGATGATTATGAAATCAAAATATCGATCAACTCAGAAAAATGTTAAAGATGCTCTACATCCTGTAGGATCAAATATTCTGCCAAGATTTAATTCATTATGTAAAAATAAACAAGCAAATCCATCTCATTAGTATGCAAATTTGCTTTCATCTTTAATAAATGGTAAAAATTATATGTACACCAAAAATTATTTTAAAATAAATTTATTATTTATTATTGGTAAATGTTTGATTTGCATACCTATTTTATATACCTACATATCTGAGGATGCATAAAAATTTCTTGGGCAAGAAGGGGTCACAAATGGAAAAAGTCTAAGCCCTAACCTAGAACATTGCAAAGTCAAATAATTTCCCTAAGGTCTCATGGTCAGTGTGAGTCACAGATAGAACTTGAACTTAGCCCTTCTGACTCTAAGACAGACTTCCTATTCACTGAACCATGTATCTTTCAGTACTACAGGGAGAAAAAAGTTCTTTATTCATTTTTTACAATAGGAAAGAGTAACTCATTCTTAATTTATTAGATGACATTTTTCAGCCTCTTACATCTGTCAAATTATGGGATTCATTTTATCAGTGATGTAGGGTTATGATGTTAGGTCTTTTTATTGTAATCCATTTTTATGTATTCTTTCATTTGATTTGTGGCTTTCATTATTGAGAGTCCTCAGTTAAGTTCCAATAGTATAAGCAGTCAGAAATATGTAGAAATATGTAGGAATCACCACAGTTATTAACATGGTTACTCATAGAAATTACATAAGTAACCAGACAGATAAAACTTAGAGTCTTAAATACTTTTGGAATATTTTTATCACATTTTAAAAATGTTAGCACATAATATATATTCTGACCTAATTACAATTAAACTCACTAAAGAAATAATTTCAGGTAAGAAAGAAAAATATGATACAAGAGTTCCATATTATGTACCTGTACTGTATCAGATCCTTCCTCCATGGAAGATTGCTATTATTTATTGTGTATATTTATGTGTATGTATTTTGTGTATATATTTATTGTGTACTTTTTTTTCCTTCTCTTTGTAAAGGTTGGCACCTAGAAAGCAGCTAACCCAAAGAGCTCAGAAACAGGAATTGGAGTTGGGTTGAGGATGAGGTTTGAATTAAAGCACATAGTTTTAAATGGAAAGTATTTGGGGTCTAAAAGCAAATGATCTGAAGAAACTTTGAACATATGGTCAAGTTCAAAGGAACATTATCATGGAGGCCTAGACTGTATCATCATGGGGACAAAATAACTTCCATAAGGAGGGGAGAGAGACACCAATCAAGTTTAAAAAAAAAGTTTTTGTGTTCAAGAAACTTACAATCTAATGAGAAAGAAATGTACTGGGAATGGGGAAATGATGGAATGTCCAAAGAAATGCAGCAAGGTGAGAAATAAAGATATGGCTGGCCTGGGGGCCCTCCTTCAAAGGAGAGTTCTGGGAAAAGCTCTTTGCCCAGCCCTTCAATCAGAGGAATCCCAAGGGTAGTGAATACAGATGAAATGTAAGCTCCAGAACTGATGTGATCTTACAAAAATGTTCCTGGGGGCAGGAATGAGCAATTAGGTGGAACAGTGGATTGAGTTTGGGCCTGAAGTCAAGATGACCTAGGTTCAAATCCTGCTCACTAGATGGTGATCCTGGGCAATGTCACTTAATTGCTATAGACTTCCATTTCCTCAACTGTAAAATGTGGATAATAATAGTACCTGCCTCACTGATTCTCTACACTCATTTATGTATACCATCAGAAATCAATGACAAGGCTCCCGGCCAAGTCCATGACCAGAGGATAAAGGTTAAAAGAAATGATTATAACTTCCTCATTGACCAGAGGATCAGAAAAAGTCTTAGGGATGCATATTAAAGGGTATGCTTGTTAAGACCCAGATCTCCCATCCCAAAAAATATGACACCGAATTCTACCTTAATCCTAGTTTCTTCCCTCAGTTGTTTATCTTCAGATGTGTACTGTGTTTATTTAGTTTGTACATAATTGCTTTCATGCTGGCTCCTCCATTAGTGTGAGCTCCTCAAGTGCAGGAACTATTTTTTGCCTTTCTTTGTACTTCCATTGCATAACACAGTGCCTGGCATATGGGGAGCACTTAAAAAATACTTGTTGATTGACTGAAAATTGAGGCCTGCCTGAAGCTGATTCTAGAAGGGCTGAAACCTCTGACAAAAGGCTCTCTCCTTGGCTTTGCCAAAATGAATCCACCTACTTACTATAAATGGAGATATAATCAAAGACCTTACACAAACACGTCAGGGAATTCTCTCAACATTGAGGGAGATGTATGCCTGTCAGTAGGGGTCCAATGACTGTGGGTCAAAGATATGAGACCAAATTGAAATCAAAGAAATTTATTAACGTGTCCCAGATTCCTGGGGTACAGATTCATTTTGTATAACCTTTCAAGCCTAATAATAGTATAGAGCCAATCAGCAGCATTCTATACCTTAAGATAGATAAGTAAAACATCTCACAGGAGAGGAAAGGGTAACGAAAGGGGGATGAGTCAAGGCAGAAAAGGGAGTGTTGGAAGCACAATTGGCAGAATTTATTATCAGAATAAGAAAACATCCCCTGCTCAAAGGGAGGAGACAATGGAGAAGAGACTTCTTAATTAATTAATAATATATTAATAAATAATTATTTAATTTTACAATTGTGAAAGAAGTCCTTTTAGAAAAAACTGCAGGGACTCTTATCTAAGGTCATCAAGTAGTTATTACAAAAGCAGATAAATGGACACTTTACTATGTCTTTGAACCGTTTGTTAATATTCTGTTTCTCCTTCAACAAGGTTGGAGGACTTTATACTATTAGGCTACCATATGGTTGTGGGATTAGTTCACCAAAATGTTGCAAGATAATTGTGGTTCCTGTTCTCTACACACACAAGATTGGTGAACCAATCTGAGGAGACCTAGTAGAGGCCAGAAGTCAAAACAAGGAAACAAAGAAGAAATATCTGATTCCTGTGCAGTTATATAAAAACAAAATCAAAGGTCCATGAAGTGACAAGAATTTAGGATTCATGGCTTTAGGGAACCTTTGGTGAATTAATAAAGCCTCCAGAAATTTTATATTTGTAACCCCTCTACCCATTCCTCTAGGGCTTAGTAGAAAATTCATAAAACCACATAAAGAAAGGCTATGTGTTTTCAGAAAAGAGGTGGCAAGGCAGAAGGCTGACGGCAGCATCTTCTTCCGTAGGTTAAGCAAAATGTTGAAGGACTCAGGTTAATAACAGAGAGGAAACATCAGCAAGAAACCAAAAAGGAACCACCTTCAAGCAAAGCAAAGAGTTCAACAATGAAGACCAGGCTAGCAGGGAGAGCTGAAATCACATAAAGTAGGAGCTGGATGTAACCATCAAGGACAGCCCCTATCTTTTACATATTATGAAACAGAGGCAGACAGAGGCAAAATGTTCCCTCTTAGCACCTTCTTCTGAGATTAACTCCAATTTATCATGTATATGGCTTTTTGTACATAGTTGCTTGCACACTATCTTTCCCATTAGACTGTGATCTCCTTAAGAACAAGAACTAGCTTTTTGTTTGGGGTTTTTGTGGGGGTTGGCCTTTCTTTTTATTTCCATTGCTTATCATGGTGCTTGGCACACAAATGACAGTAAATGCTAGCTGACTTACTGACAAGTATAGAAGGCCTATGGCATAAGAAAAGATCAATTATTTCACAGCTTCATTTCTATAGAGGGAAAGCAGTATATATTGAGACATTATGGGACTGGGAGACAAGAGAAGTCCCAAAGTGCTGCATTTCACAAAATGTTAGGAATGCATCTCTCCTACAATCACAAGAAAAGTGAAGGAAAGAATAAGTTAATTGCATGGGCATTTTTGGCATCAGTATTTGGAAAGATGAGATAACAGAGATCAAGGCATATTAAACTCTATATGTCTAAAAGTTAACTCATTATGTTTCCCCTTAAAATTTCTCATCTCCTAAGCTCCCTCATTTCTGTCAAAGTCACCACCACCACCTCCATAAGAATAGCAAACATTTATTAAATGCTTACTATATACCAAGCACTGTTCTCATTACTAGGACACAAAGAAAGGGGGAAAATGGTTCCCACCTTCAAGAAGCATGCATTCTAATGTGACAACAACATGGAAACAACCATATATAATACAAGATATATACAGGGTAAATTGGAAGGTGTTTAGAGGAGAAGGCATTAAAATTAAGAGGATTAAAGGAAGTCTTATAGAAGGTAGGATTTTAAGTGAGACTTGAAGGAAACCAGCAGCAGTAAGTAGCAGTAAGAAGGAAAGAGAAATTTCTAGCCTGTGAAAATATACTACACAGAAAAGTATTTTTTGTGTGCAAGTGATAGTAAGCAGGTTGTATTGTAGAGCATGTGATAGGGCATAAAGGGTAAGAAAACTGGAAAAGTTGAAAAAGGTCATGTTATGAAGAGCTTTGAATATCAAACAGGCGATTTAATAATTCTGCACTTGGGGTAAGAGGAAGTCAGTGAATTTTAATTAATGAGTGGGGAGAACGAAATGGTCAGACTTGTAGTTCATAAAAGATTACTTTAGTTGCAGGGTACAGAATGGAGGATCAAGTCCAGGTGTGGCGGGGACTCCATCACTTGCTGCTAGAACTAAAAAGGATAAATAAAAGAGAACCAGACTCCAAGTTCAAGTCAAGGGGTCACTGAGCCAAAAGATTAGAAGGGGAAGGCAGTTTCCCAACTCAGCTCATGATATCCATGCTGTGGATGAGCAGGACCTTCACTCCCTTAAATGCAACTCAAAAGAGAGTAAGACTGGCCCAGTCTGGAAGTCTTAAAGATACAGCCTGTTCCAGCTATGCAATCAATGGAAGAGAAGCTATTCCCACCCACTTCGTAGGTCAATGCAGAATGTTCTCTCTCAGAAGTAGGTCTCTCTCCATCTTAGGTGGGCATGTGTGAAACCCAGATGCACATTTATCCATTGCCGCTCTCTCTTATTTTAATTCACGTGGTATAGCAGAAAAAGAACTGGATTTGGAATTGGAGGACACGATTTCAAATACTGGCTCTGCTACTTACAACTTTCAGGATCATGGACAACATTTAATCTCACTAAGCCTCAGTTGCCCAGTCTGTAAAAATGGAGGGAGGTTAGCACTGAACCTATGAGCCTATAAACCACCTATTGTTTCTATTTCTGTCCTTTGAGGCTAAACAAAATAAACTCCTCTTTGATATGATAGCTCTTCAAATTTTTTAGGACAGCAATCAGGTATATCTTTCCTCAGGTCTCCAGACTAACTATATTCCTAGATTTTACAATTGAATTTCATATGGCATTGTTTTGGGTGCCCTATTATAACAATTTGTACTAGGTGACTGGGCCATGTGGACCTTGAGAAAGAAGCCTTTGATGTTTCAGAATCAATGCTGTGGCTTTTTCAGAAAGCTTATTTTTGAACACAATCCATACCTTTAACTTCAGAATGTTGATGAAGTTGGTCTATTTTAGCAGTCTTCACTAACTCCAACTCTGACAGATGCTAGTAAATCAAAACTCTAAGGATTTTTTTTAGTAAATAAGAAGTTACCTGTTCTCGCATGTGCTAATGCTGCAGGATCCATAAAAATAAAAACTTCTGATTACTGTAGAATTCCATCATCCCAAAATTTTCAAAGATGTTACACCTGTTGTTTACAATGCACAAGCTAATACATATGGTCTGTAAGTAACACAAAATAGAATCTGCCTGCTTCAATTCTCTCACTTTCAGTGAAAGATCATTGCAGAACAAATGGTTTATCTGAAGATCGTTAAGCTACTCTATTGTTAAACAAGTGTAGATTTCATCCCAGGTAAGTACCCTTACTATCTGAGAACATTTTTACCATTTTCCACTCTCAATGTTACATTACTGATTCTACCTATACTGCAAAGTTATTCATAACATGAAATGTTATTACAAAAATAGAATTTAATGAGAAACCTGATTTGCTGGTATAGGAAATACATAAGACATTCAATCTTATTTTCAGATAAAAGATTAAATTTTAATGCTGCCAATACCTGGAATTCTGTTCAAGAATAAATATTAAAAAGAGTTTAGACAAACTTGTGGCCTAGAATGTTTTCAGCAGAAATATCACTTTTATCTGACAATGGTTGTAAAGAGCATAAATGTAGCCTGAATGAGACCTCAGGGCTCATCTGCTCCAGCTCTTATTTTATAGATAAGGAAATGGGTCCAGGAAGGGTAAGTGACATGCCTAAGAGCATAGAGGCAGTAAGTGTCAGAGGTGGGATTTGAACCCAAATTTTCTTATTACAAAATCAGTGTTCTTTCCCCTACAACAAGACTACAAGACTTGGGAGTAACCTTCCTCAAAACACTCTAACATAAGTTCTTTGACAGTAAGTATTATATAACCTTGTATTTGTATCCCTAGTACCCAGCAGAATGCCTAGCACATACTAGGTGCTTAATCAATCTTTGTGGATTGATTGACTTATTCTTCATATTACATAAACTATTAATTCACACAAGACAAAGAATGGTAAGCAGGATGGGAAAGAGATACTTGTGGTCCATTACTTGTCATGCAGAAATCACACATAATATGCTAAATAGATATGAAAAATTAAAATGTGATAGTAAAGACGATATATTTCTGGAATATGAGAAAATTGCTAAAGACAAAACTGTGTCTGCCTTTGATTCACTAATTATATTTCCTAAAAGAAAGTTATGTTATGCTGCTTAGTTGAACAATCAATCAGCAAGAGTGCATGAAGTTCTTATTTTAAAAGAGATACTTTGATAGATGCTAGGGCAAAGACATCCCTGTCTTCAACGAGCTTATATTCTACTATGAAAGATAACCATGGGGCAGCTAGGTGGCACAGTGAATAGAGGACTGGCCCTGGAGTCAGGAGGACCTGAGTTCAAATCCAGCCTCAGACATTTAACAAAAAAACTAGCCGTGTGACCCTGGGCAAGTCACTTAACCCCAATTGCCCTCCAAAAAGAAAAGAAAGATAACCATACAAAAATGGGAATACACAAGATACATACAATGTACCCTTAGAGGGAAAAACAGCAATCCACCATCTTCCCTGCTTTACTCTAGACTCATAAAAAAGACAAATAACTGAAAGGAAAGCTTTGTCAGAGACACAAGATAACGAATTCCAGGTAAATATACTACATTTTTCCTGTGCTATATACTATCTGCATATGTATTTATAGCAGCACGTTTAGTATATGACAACAGCTGCTACATATCATGATGTCCTTCCACTCCAGTATCTCATTGTAGGACCTTGGTTCACAAAGCTTATGTTAACAAGACATACCGCTAGAGGGTGTTACCAGGCTAGAAAAACCTAGTAAAGGAATTTGTGTCTGTTATATAAAGATCAGCCTAGCCTTGTTTGTAAAGGTTTACATCAGATTGATGCTAGGATAATTAGATTTAATTTTTCATTCCGTAGAATTCTTGAAAACCGTCTAAGTCGTATAGGAGCTGCGATATACACCACTAGAGGGAGCACCAAGATTATATGGACTCCTGCAGTCCCTTCCAATTCTAAAGCTATGATGCTATGATGATGATGTCAATGATATAACAGATCCTTAAAGTATGATAATATAATGATGGTATCGAATTATTGAGAAAATACTATAGTTAAAAATGTGGGAAACTGTAGAGTACCCTTTGGGAGGATTTATTTTTAAAAATAAATAAAAGTGTTCTAGAAAAACATGCAAAATATACACCCAGGTACATTTTTACTGTAGCTTTTTGCCGTCTCTCCTAATTATGTTCTAACCCCAGCTTTTCACAACTATTCTCATATCATTCATGGGACCAATGAAGAAGAAGTGAAAAGGAACCTCAAAAGTCACCTAGTCCAGCTCCCTTAATTTTGTAGATGAAGGAACTAAGGCCTTGAAAGTGTGTGACAGATAGGTGCTACAGTGGATAGAGTATCAGCCCTGGAATCAGAAAGACCCGAGTACAAATTCAGACTCAGACTCTTATTGATCATGTGACCCTGAGCAAGTCACTTACCCTAAAGAAATAAAATATGATTTGTTCGTGGCAAGTGGCAGAAAGGACATTTGAACTCACATTCTCTGACTCCAAAGCCCACCCTTTTTCCATTGCACCACTATCAAAGTCTTTTATTCTTTTTTCCTCCTTTTCTTCTTCCATCCCCTTATTCAAGCTTCCCCCTCCTTCTCTTCCTTCTTTCTTTCCTTTCTTCTTTTTTACTGGTGACTAAATACTATGCAGTGATTCATTTGATGTATCACAACTTAGTTTATCTAGAATATTACTGATAACAAGTTTTGTCATATCATATAATGATCCCACAGTATCTGGATTGCTTATCAGCATGTAGAGTTCTTCAGCTTCTCCAGGCTTCAGTTTCTTAATCTGTAAAATCAAGGGTTTGGACTAAATTATTTCTAAATTATCTTTTAACTCTAAAATTTTATAATTTTATTTATCTGTATCCTGTCACAGAAAAAAATAACAAGAATCTTTGTATCAGTTACCCTTTAGAAGTTCTGAGTCTTGGTGGATCTGCTCACCATGAAATAGACCACACCTTAACTTTACTATAGTAACTATCTATTTTTGGCCACCTGATCTCAACAGCAATTCAAGAGAAAATGACCATTGGCAATGTAATCTGTTCTGCCTTTGACCACCAAGATATAAATTAGGGTGCCAGATTATAAGTAACCTTAAATATTCTCTAAATTTGGATGTCAATGAAGAAAATCAAATAGGTCAGTTTTCCCATTTACAAATGAATCTTTTCCACATGAGCCAAAATTTGAAGATAATTTTTGTTACTCAGTTTTCTCATCTCTAGGCTAAACTTATTAATGTTATCACCTGAATCAGTGATGGCCTAAAGACTATGTTCATAAATGTAAATTGTTTCTTCTCACATGCTCTGACTTTTTTGCATAGCAATCCATTCTTTCATCTCCATTTTCTGTCTATCATTTGTTCATATTACCTGGCTTCATTCAGCTAGATAGGTTTCTTCCCTTCTACTCCCCAGATTTGTCCAGCCATTTAACGATAGCAATATTTTATTTATCCAGAATCAAAATTAATTTTCCATTTAATTGAATATTAACCCTGCAAGTGCTGAAACTTTATTTCTTATAGAAATTTTTTCTAAACATATTTCTGTCTGTACCTTCTTTAAAAGGAGTGAACTGGATGTAATTTCACATTTTATTAGTGACCATAATATAATGACATGCTCAGAGTTTATTGAAGTGAATAAGATTTAATTTTCCTTTTTATATAAATGTATTTTTATCAGAAAAAAATACTGTTCTAGAGTGGTAAACCCTGAGTGTAACAAAATGTGACCATCAGAGATTACTCAGGTATGTAGTGCTGAACTACCCTTAAAATGCAAAGCTATTATTATTTTATTCTCTCTACATCTTGTTACCAACTACTTTCTCTGCTGTTACTTATTGCTACTATTAGACTATCATTCATCCCTGTACCTATTTGTCACATTCTCTTATTCACACTCTAACATTTTTCCTGTTCTTCCTCTATCCTAACAATAATAATTATAACATCTGATATTTATGTAGCACTTTCGGGTTTTTATAAATCTTTATATCCATTATATCACTGGATTCTCAAAGCAACATTGAGAGGTATTCTAGCCAATGAGAATGTATCTTGCATTCTGATTGCCAAAGAGACCAATCCCATTTTATCATGTCTAACAGAACATTCATCTATTTCTACTTTTGCTCACTGATTAAAGGCACTTCCCCATAATTCCTTGGAGGTTTGGTGCTATCTATGTTTGTGGCACTGTATTTAAAGTAAAGGAAAAAACCTGAATTCAAATTGTGTATCTATCACTTGCTATCTCTGTGACCTTGGACATCACTTCCCCTCTGTGGATATCAATTTCTTCATTTGTAAATTGAAGGGGAGACTAAGTGATCTCTAAGGATCCTTCCAGCACTAAATTATATGAATCTATAAGTGAGGTCACTGAAAGTCTAACCTCTTCCACACAGTAAAAACACAATAAATATTTTTAATTAATTAATTGAAGTAAGAGATTATTACATATGGTGGGCTATTTTTGAATCCAGAAGATGCTAAACACAGCAGGACAAATCTGGTAACCAGTGCCCAGGCCATTACTGAAGATGGGGGAGGGGGAGAGACCCTCAGGTATTTGGGCCTGCCCTACAGTTACTAGATCACCATTATTAAAGTGTTGTCCTTTCAATAAGATGCTACTTTAGATCCATTGTTAGTGATGCTTAAAATTATTTCTCTGGGAGCAGAAAGTGTCAGATTGCTCTGAATCATTAGGACTCACTCTATTACCTAGGATCTAGTCATTAATGGCCTTCATTTTTAAGAAAGTTGGCCAGATGGCAGGTACAATCTGAGATGACAGAAAAGAGATTTTCTCTAGAAAAGTAAAGATATGTTGTGTCTTCTAAAACTGAACTTGCAACCCAGGCCTTGTTAACCACTTAACTAATTGGTTCATATAGTAAACTCACAGACTCTCTTACAAAGAAATTATAATCTCTGTGTTCCTTCCTTCCACAAGAGTACCAGGAGAAATCCTAGTTAAATCACAAAACTGGATGTCCACAGCAGTAATTAAAAGATTCTGGGGACTAGGTCTAAACCATGAGTCTCTACTGTCTATGGAACATTTGTTCACTTCCTGGTTATCCTTTGAAGATACAGAGGTATGAAGTTACTAGTTGTCTTAATATGGTTTCCTTACTCACCAAAGGTAAAATAAGTAGGTGAGAACCTCTTTATATGGGTTTATTAACTTTGACTTTATCACTCAGGAGTTTTTACAATCATATTTCTCTTCCCCCTCTTTTAGAGATCCAGGAGATAGAGCATTGAAGGGAGAGAAGAATTTCAAAGAAAATCAAAGATAATGAAATTTTTGGCAAGGCTTGCAAATAAGAGAGAGGATTAGCAGTACTCATGTAAAAAAAGAAAAGGAATGAAGTTAAAAGGGAGATATTTCTCAAACGGATGAAATGCATGAGATGTCCTTGACTTCTTTAGTAACAGAATTTTAAACCCAAAAGGTTATAATGCCCCAGACTTATCCTTCTGAATTTTTCCAACAGATGAGGAAATTAAGACTCAGAGAGTTTATACAAATTGATCAAGATCCCACACTTTCTTAGCAAGAGAGTCAAAGCTAGAATTTGGTAATTTTGACTCCTAGTTCTTTTCACCATACCATGTTTCTGTTTACATCATGGACAGTTCCTTAGAAAATAGAAGAAACAAGGAGAAGCTAAGAGTTGGAAGAATCAATGGAATGAGGAGAATAAGAAACCAATAAATTTATAGTGGAAAAAGTATAGAACTAAAATAAAGACTATATACTTCTGCAAGGGAGAGGAAACCATAAGGAAAACAAGTTTGGAAAGAGAAATCCAAAATATCTTTGTGGTCCAGGGAAAGGACTAGGTGATAAGATGCCTATGAGAGTTGACAGCAAGGGAAATGTGAAATATGGCAAGGGAGATGTACTCAGAATTTTAAAAGGTGAAGGTACACTGTGCTTTGCAAATAACACCAAAACTTTCACAAACACCTAGTATTAAAGGAGTGCTAATTACAGATAATGATAAAATAATGCTGCCCAGAAAGAGGTTGAACCAATTTAAATCTAATTCACCTTGTTTAGAAATTTTGCTGAGACTTCTCTGTAGACACTTTTAGTGTTCTAGTAAAACCACTCCAAATGGATTTATAGTTCAGCATTTCATGAGCAAGATAATGGAAGAAAAGTCTTACACCCTAAAAATTAGAACGTCAACAAAGTTGTTCTTGTGACACTAGGATGTAATTCAGCCAGTAAGATCAGAAGTCCTATATAGTACTTGTTAAAAAAATATTACCCTATCAAAATTGTTACTCCCCCAAAACTCAGACACTGTACCTGGAACCTAGGTGTCTTATTTGTCTATATTTGGCATCAGATACATAGTAGCTAAGTGACTCTGGGCAAGTCTTAACCTCTGTTTTCCTCTGTTTTTTCATATGTAAAAATATTACTCATAAGAGTAACATCACCTACCCCACAGAAGAGTTGCTAAAAATATAAAAGAGATGATATTTGAAAAATGCTTTTAAAACCTTAAGGCGCTATTTAAGTTATATTGTTTTGGTGGTGGTGGTGGTGGTGGTGGTGGTGGTGGTGGTGGTGGTAGTGGTGGTGGTGGTGGTGGAATAGGAATGGAAATGGGCTAGGGAATCAATGTAGCATATTTTAAAAGTAAAAGAAAATCCTCAACTAAACTATAATATTCCCCCAAACTAGTCCTTACATTCAAGTGACTTCCAAATTTATACCTTTAGTCTGTATGTCTAGTTTTATTTGGGATGTGTCCACAAGTTCAGTTTTTGATATGTTCAGTTTCAGGCATTCTTCTCTCTCCCATCCCCAATAAATTTCACTTCTTCAATTTGTTCAATAATATCAATGAAAATATCTCCCATATATCCCATGCTTGCCTCTTTCCTTTTGTCTCTTCTTATCATAATCAAGGAGACAAAACAGTGAACTGTGATGACAAGAAGTTAGTAGAAATTGTGAGTAGCTCTAACAGTTTAACAATCTCTATCCCACTCTGACGCCACCTATAGGCTGCAGATAAAAACAGAAATAGAACCTCCAGCCTAGAGTAGAATTACACAGGCAATTATCCTTGAGAGAGGAAGAGAGACCTGAGACTGAAATACAGCAGAATGCCATGTGTTATTGATAGGTGGTTTTTCCTGCCAGTCTGTTACTTTTTATTGTATGTTTGTGTCACTGGTGGTGTTTGGATATGCAACCTCAGTCTCCTCGTCTGTAAAATAGGGATGATAATAACAGCACTTATTTAACAGACTTGTTAATGACATCATATATTAAAGTATTTTTCAAGCTTCAAAGCATCTATATGAATGTGACGTATTATTGTTAATTCTCCCAAAGTCAGCAGTAGAAGAATCCCTGAAACTTTCTGAGTCCATTCCTATTCTTTCTGGTATGTATATGTCAGAAATCTTTCAGAAGTACATTCAAAAAGTAATCAAATACCCTTGAGTCTTCCATCATGAAACCAATTAATTCCATCCCTCACTCTACTTTAACAGGCATAGTGTTACACCTGGATTAACACCACAGCAATCAATCAATAAACTTATCAAGTGTGCACTATGTACTAAGTTGCACAGGGGATAGAATGCCAGGCCTGGAATCAGGAAGACCCTTTTTCTTGAGTTCAAATCTGGCTTCAGTCATCTACTAGTTGTGTCACCCAGGGCAAATCACTTAGTCCGGTTTGCCTCAGTTTCCTCATCTATAAAATAAGCTAGAGAAGGAAATGGCAAATCATTCCACCAGCATCCTTCCCAAGAAAACCCCAAATATGGTCATGAAGAGTAGGATGTGACTGAAAAGACAGAACAACAACATGTTCTAGCTACTGTGATAAACACTGGAGATACAAAAAGAGGCAAAAAATAGTCCTTACTTATAAGGAGCACATGGTTACTGGTCTTGCTTTCCAAAACTTCTCCCCATACATCAATTCATCTTAAGTGTGGCAACCAAAACTATCATTACAAAACATAACTGCCAATATTTAATACCTCTGGTCAAAAATTTAAAATACTTTGTACTTATTTGTCTCTAATGGTAGCCATCACTAGGGCAGGGAGGTGGGGAAGGATGAAGAAAAAACTTACATGATACCCTTATTATATATTTAAAATGAATCACAAGTTTCACATGAAGATTTGCAGTTTCATGAATAATCATCTTTTTATGCTACATTATGGAAATACTTGTTTTATTCCATAAATTAAAAATAAAATAATATTTTCAAAAAGAACTTGAGAAAAAAAGAATGTTCCAAACTATCCACTGGACCAAATCTAGATAGAATGGCCCAGAATGTATCCAATGATATTCTATCAAATGTCCGTCTCCCTACCTCCACTTAGCTAATTTATTGGATCACTTCACCAATAGCTGCTTTTCTCTCAGTAAGATAATTTTCCTTATCTCCTAACCACATGTCTTTGCCATTCCTGTTTTTCTTCGTGCTATGTCCCCTTCTAGAATGACTTTCTTCAAAACAAGTACAGAAACTATACTACCTTAAACTTGTTCATATGAGCCTTTATAATTATTCTCTAGTTATTCTATGCATATGTGTAGCAGCAAGCACCCCAAGCGTCCTCAGGGTTGCTGCCACCACAGGTTCTTGGATCTGCTTTGATAAAGGAAAGCAACTCAAAATGGGTTAACAAACTTACTTTAATCAGTCAGACATATATCGTTTACCTACCTTGTTCAGGGGGAAAAGGTCAGCACCCCGAACTTCAAAGTATACAGGCAGAATTATCAAGACAGAAACAGATCAAGTAGACAGCTTTCCAAACTGTCCAGCCATTACATCCATACCCAATCAACATCTGGGTTTTTCAAAGCCTGGGGGGCTCCAGACAACGGCTTCCCAGAATCCATATCAAATCACAGAACACTTCTCAAAGTGAGCCCCCAAAACAGAGCCTCACATCAGGGCTTATATAGCCTTCTCCTGGCTCAGAGAATGTAACAACCTTATTGACTCACTGGCCAATCAAGAAGTATCTACTGAAAAACAAGCCTCCCACCCCAGGCTCCAGGTGCACTTTAGCCTAGGGGCAGGGAAGATTCCCATTACGATATGCCATATGAGCTTAATTAGACTATAACTACCTGGGAATGGACTTTTTACTTGCTCTATATTCCCCATAGGGCTTGGTATAGAGCTGTGCACATCTTCCAAGAATTAGTGAATATGTAATAGGAGACTGGACAGTGAGGGTACATCCCCAGAGGATGCCTGTGCAGTGTGCTCTCCTCTGAGTCAACCCCTGTGAGATTATCCTGCTTCTGGAGATAGGCAATGAAAAACATGCACAGGTATGCTCTGACTGATACTTATTCAATTACCATGATGGAAAAAAAGCCTTTTAAATGACTACTAAGCCAGAACTAAGTGTGCATACAAAAGGCTCCAACAGATGAACTAGATGGCTTTCTCCTCCCTAGTGGTAATCAAGGCAAGAAATACTTATAATGGGGGTGGCTAGGTGATGCAGTGAATAGAGTACTGTCCCTGGAGTCAGGAGGATATGAGTTCAAATGTGGCCTCAGACACTTAACACTTACTAGCTGTGTGACTTTGGGCAAGTCGCTTAACCCCAATTGCCCTCTTTTTACCCCTCCTAAAACTGCAAAAAAAAAAGAAAAAAAAGAAATACTTATAAGTATCTGGGTAAGAAAAATAGGCAACTGATACTATGTCAATGGCATTTTCTCCCCAGCTGAGGCAACACATGACCCTGAATGCATTGTTGCTCGGTTTTTTGTCTCTATTATGCTTCTTTTCTACTCTTGAATTATTATTAGAGATGGAGCTGATAATGCTGAGACCTTGAGAACTTCAGTGACTGAAAGAGTGATCAAAGGTCCAAGGGCCAATCTCAGGAAGGAGCCCACCCTGAGAAGCAAGTCACTAGATTCATTCCAGCAGAGGATCAACCAAGACACTGTGTCCTATAAACAAGGAGTGACTCATCCATTAGCTATACTACACCCATAATTGAACTTGGTGGTAGACACTACTTTATTTGAGACTTATTGGGAGTACAGAAGAGAGAGAGCACCCCTGGTTTCAGAAGTTGTTGTAATCTGGTTCTTGCTATATATTTCCAATAAACATTCCTTTATTCAAGTGAATTGATAGTAAATAGTAACAGATTTAAATGATACTGGTGGAAAACTAGCTGGAACTAAATGGTATAAGGGTAGTAATCACTTGGGTTTAATATGAGGAGACTATACCAGAATGGGGCTGGAACTTAAAACAATTGAAAGACAATCCCACCCTCCAGAGGTACACCTATAACCATGAAGGAAAGATGTACCTGCCTTCTGGGTACTTGCTTACCAGTATAAGTAGGACTTAGGATAAGGACTTTCAGAACTTATAAAAATTACAAAGGGATGAAACTGAAATGAAATGTGAATAGGGAACTTCCAGTGAGGAAATTCCCTCTACCAATGTGATTAGCAACTGCTCTGCAGGTTATATTGTGGTCTTGGAGAGTTACCTTTGTCACTGAGAGTTTAAGTGACTTGCCTAGGGACACACAATCGGTATTTGCCAGAGGTAGGACTTAAACCCAAGACTTTCTGACTTTGAAGCCAGTTTCCTGAATGAATAAATCTCACTATAAAAAGGAAATAACAAAATGAAGAGGAAAATGACATTTCATTGTCAACCTCTTTAAATCACCCATCAAAAAAATCATATTGTCAGGATTTGTGCAGGTCAATGTTGTTTTTGAGCTATATTGCTGTATTTAGTAGTTTCCAAATCCTGTTGGTTTCACATGCTCAAAAAATACTTTGTAAACACAAGAGACCTTTATTTCTGTCTTTGCTTAAATTATTATAAAAATGGTTGACCCATTAGTCTTCAAATTATTCTGCATAGGAACCTTTCGTTAAAATGCACACATGAATCTAGAAGGTTTTTACTCACTGGCCAGAAGTAATTTTTGTTATATTTGTAGTTAAAAGGAAAACCAAGTATCTTATGACTGATTCAATATATTATCCCATCTTAAATCAGTCCAAATAAAGAGTGCCTACATGTTCAACTCAATTATAGGAATTATTATCCTATAGCCAAAATTGATATCTTTTATAGTGATAAAGTCAAAGTCATGAATACAAATGGAAGATATTGATTTGGGGGAAACTCCCTCAAAGAGTAAAGCAATTAAGAGGCCTTCAGAAGGTCTTGCTGCCAGATTCCCAGACAGTGAAGAGCTCATGGTCTAAGAGAGAAAAAGCTCTGCATTTGAATGAACCTCTCCTGAAATATTACGTGAAATGACCAAAGGAACCACCCACTGTTCTAACAGTGAATATAGTCTATTCTTGAGCATATTGTATTGCTACCCCAATTTCGAAAACTCATCCTCCACACATGTTGAACTGTAGATTGACAGTAACTCCAAAATCTTTCTTCCCATTTTATATTTCATACCAAAATGATCCTCAGTATTGTCCTTTTGTAGTACCCAAGATTCTATCGTCTTTCATCATTGACTGTTGATTTAATTCCACAAAATTTCTCCACATTCACTCTATGGTTACACTTTCCTCATATCTGGGGTTCCCAAAATGCTCTCAGCTTCCTTCTTTTCTCCACTAGAGCTTCCCAGAGAATACATAGTTATAACTTATCACCAACATTTGCTTAGCGTTATAGTTACTTAGTTATATAAAGATCACTCTTCTAGATACATACAAAATTAAGGAAACAATGGACCTTTAATACTAAGAATTTAGAATTCAATTTTGGAGAAAGGAGACTGAAAAAAATATGTGAGAAAATCTATAGAAAAACAAGGACAGGAGCAGCTAGGTGGTGCAGTGAATAGAGCACCAGCCCTGGAATCAGGAGGACCTGAGTTCAAATTTAGCCTCAGACATTAAACCCTTACTAGCTGTGTGACCTTGAGCAAATTACTAAACCCCAATTGCCCCGCCTTCCCTCTCCAAAAGAAAAGAAAAAGAAAAAGAAACAAGGACATATTAATGTAGCACAAGAAGATCCTAGTTTGGCTATTTGTTGTTGTTTAGATGTATAGTCTAAAGACATCTGTAAGACAGACTTTCAAATAGCTTCACAGTCTGTTTTCCAATTTCACAACACTCACAAGTAAGTTAACTTGTTCTATGTGTCATTAGTAATTCATGACTTGCTTGTGAAAGTGCAGGACCAGCACTACTACAGACCTAATACAATGAATATCTTATTAGAAAGAAATTAACAAATGAATTGTTGTCGATCGATAGGTGTAGAAAAGAAAATTACAATGATAGTAAAGCATAAATAATTTATACACTATTGATTTTTCATTACATTAATTATTCTTTATAGCACATATAAGGAACTTGGCAAGTAAGCTTTTAAAGCATAGAAATTTATCTGCGGTTTTGTTTCAGGTTTGCTTCTGAGGGTGAAACAGGAGTGAACGATGCATAACAGCTCACAGTAAAATTAACAATAAGCATGCATGAAATAATACTTTTAGTTCATCTCATTTAAATCAGATCCTTCATGCTGAGCTGAAATTGTTAAATACAATAATGACTTTTTCTAATGAAAGCATTTAATAATCCATCCTTTTCAGGTAAAATGACAAAATAATGTACCCTTTGAAGCCAAAGTGAAAAGGAAACTTTCACCTGATGCATCTCTTATAAGCTCAAAAAATAGAGTAATTCTCCTAGAGCCAATGCATGCCACTGAAGCAATCAAATTTGCTGGACTACCTTTACAAGTAACTGCTGAGGCAGGGACATTATGAGTGATCAAAGAAAATCTTAATTGCTTGCACTCACAACCTTATATTTGGCCGCATATTCAAATGAAACTATAACATCTATGGTATCACACACTATGATTGTCATGTAACAGTGTCATAAACATATAGTCTAGAATGAGGAAGATATGTACATCTTCTCTATGAAAGGCAATCCTCCATCAAAGGCTCTCCATTGCTATTCACTCTCTTCTGTCACAGATGTAGAGAATAAGTATATTAAATATCCTGGGCTTTATAGGTATCTGCATTTATACAGGATATTTATAAGTATCTTCAAATTGAACAAATGCTCAACAGTATATGAAAAGGAGTTTTGATATTAGAATCTCTGGTCTTTGTAATAGTGAAATTTATGGCTGAAGAATTTGGAGCCCATATACTTGAAAAACTACAAAACATGGGTCTACAAAGCTTTTACATGGCAAAGGTGATTATACAAGGGTGTATGGTTCCAACACTTTATATTTTCTAATATTTAAGTGCTCCTATAGATCTGTGATCTCATCATATCCTCATCTATGTCCCATCAGAAATTCCCCACAGGGAGTTTACCCAGTATTCTGGGGACCTACCTCATATTCTCTTCTCATTGTATGGATACCAAAGGAGCCCATAAGCTGTCCATCAGTTGTCTTTTGTTCTTCTTCTATGGCCATCCCATCATTTATTCTGGTGATACACTTCTCTGCTGACATCTTTTGCAATTCTCCTGCAGAATCCCTTATTTGTACTATGTTGCAACATACTGACACCCATTATGCAACTCCTCTTTGTCCTTTGAGTGACCTATACATCCTATTTTTCAAAGACTATAATATTGGTGACTGGCAGTCATGCAACATCACTGGAAGTATACTGCTATTAAAAAGATGGACCTTAATTTCCGAGAGAAACTTGGGTCACTGAAATAACTAGATGCCTATTTCCAAAAAAAAATCTAATTTGCTTTATTTTTCTGGTTTATTTTTGAATGTTACTCATTGTCCATTTGTAGTGACTGTCCCAAATATGTTGTCTTTATTGTCCAGACTATAATATGTAATTGTATAGACAACTGATAGACTTTATTGATGAATATATATTTTCTGAAAGTCAATATATGATCAAAATTAAGAGT
Source organism: Petaurus breviceps papuanus (assembly GCF_028583685.1). Classification (NCBI taxonomy): domain Eukaryota; kingdom Metazoa; phylum Chordata; class Mammalia; order Diprotodontia; family Petauridae; genus Petaurus; species Petaurus breviceps. The sequence continues at coordinate 14,856,392 of NW_027187332.1, read as the reverse complement.
AGAAAGAAAATTAAGTAAGTCAATCAAAAAGAATTTGTTAAGTGCTAACTATAACTTTGTTAAGTCCAGGGAATATAAATAAAAGCAAAACAGTCCCTGCCTTTAAAAATGTTTACATTCCACAGGGGAGTTAACATTTAAATAACTAGGCAATACAAGATATAGAAAGAGTGGATGGAAAGTAATCTCAAAGAAGAAGGTACTTGTAGCTGGGGTAGAGAGAGGATTAAAAAAGTGTTTTGTAAAAGGTAAGATTTGGATTAATCTTGAACAAAGCTTGGGAAGCAAATAGAGGTCCAGGGAGAACATTCCAGGCATCAAGGACAGTCAGTGCAAAGACATAAAGTGCAGAAATGGCTTGTCATCTGCAAGGAATGGCAAATAGACCAATCTGGATTATAAAGTAGGTAAAGGGAGAAAAATATAAGAATTCTGGTAAGGTAGAAGGAATCAGGCTTAAATGCCAAAAGAGAATATTCTTTATTTGATTCTTGAGGCAATAGGGAGGCATTCTAGTTTACTGAATAGAGGACTGACTATGCCTTTAAAAAAAAATTAGTTTGGCAGTTGAGTAGAGGTTGGATTAGAATTGAGAGGGACTTGAGGTAGGCAAAACAATTACAAGGTTATTGCCATAGCACAAGAGAGAGATGATACCTAAACTAGGGTGGAAACAAAGGAGCTTATACAAGAAATGTTGCAAAAGTAGAAGCAATAACATTCATTGAGGGATCTGATATATGGAGTGACTAGGAGTAAGTAGATGAGGATGACAGTGAGACTGCAAGCCTTAGGGACAAGGAGGATGGTGGTTTACTGGATATCAATTAGGAAGTTTAGAATAGGGGAGGTTTGTGAGAGAAAGATAAGGAGTTCTATTTTAGACATGGTGAGTTTGAGGTGCTTTGTAGTATATCTAGTTTGTCCACAAATATTTTAGTGATATGGAAGAGTCACTCAGGAGGGCAACTGGGACTGGACATACAGATCTAGTAATTATCACCATACAAATGATAATTGAAGCCATAGGAGCTGATGAGATCACTGAGTGAGGTAATATAAAGAGAAATGAAAAGAGGGTCCCAGAGAAAGCCTTGGAAGATACAGTTAATTTTATGTCATGGATAAAAAAATAGAAAAGAATATGGAGAAAAAAAAGATCAGACATATAGAAGAGAACACAAAGAAAAACAGTGTCATGAAAACCCAAAAAGGAGAAAACATACAGTAGGAGATTATCAGTATTGACAAATTTTGAATAGTTGTCAAAAAAGGATAAGGATTGAGAAAAGACCATTCCATTTGACAGGTAAGAGATCACTGGTAACTTTGGAGACAGCAGTTTTACTTAAATCATGAGATCAGAGGAAGGTTTATAAGAAAGTGAAGGAGGAAATGGAGATACCTATGTTAGAGTTTTCTCAAGAAGTTTAACAGAGAAGGGGGAAAAGGTATGGGAGTATTACCTAAAAGGGATGGTAAGATCAAGTGAGGTTTCTTTTAAGGATAAGGAAAACATAGGCAGAAGAGAAGGAGTCAGTAGATAGAAAGAGACTGAACATGAGAGAGTGGGGATTATACTGAGGGAAATGTGCTATGGAAGATGGGATGGAATAAAGGGTACATGTAAAATGATTGGTGATGGCAATGAAAAGAGGCAACTCTTCATATAATACTGGAGTAAAAGGATATAGAAGAATGTCTGAGCTGTATGAGAAAGGAAGTAGGGAGAAATGGGAACTTTTGGAGAATGGCCTGAATTTTTCTGTAATGTATGAAACACATTCCTCAGAAGAGAGGGTATGAGAAGGTTCTATGAAAGGATTAAAGAAGGACAAGAAGGTACAGAATAGCCATTGTAAAAAGTGAGATGGGAAAGTGATTAGGAAGGAGTACAATGATTGCCTTGAGGCAGGGGCGGGTCCAGTTGAGATTATCAATATGAATTTGTAGTGGATCCACTCAACTTGGTATTATGATTTCCTCCAGCTCCATTAAACAGCACAGTAATAGGAGTGGATGGCACAGATGGTGAGACTAATCCAGGGTTGGTATTTAGCAAGGCATGGTTGGCAATAGGATAAGGGAGCAAGAGATTCAAAAGGATAGTATTGAGTTGATTAGTCAATGGATTGAAATTGTTAAATAAACAAAATTTATAGCAAATATAAAAAAAATGCCTAGAAAAAAACTGGAGAGTGAAGGGATTGAAGGTCACAGTGCAAAGAACAGTGTTAAGTCCTAAGGCATAGGAAGATATGGAATGATATAAAATTATGATCAGATAAAGTAATTTCATAGAAGTGTTCATGAAAGTGAAGTCAGTGATGACAAGATTAATGGTCTGACCATCTTTGTGTGTAGCTGAGGTGGAATGGATGAAGGCAGGAAAAGATGGAAGGAAAGAAATACACTATTATTAAGCACTTACTATGTGCCAAGCACTATGCTAAGTTCTTTATAAATATCTCATTTGGAAGATATTTTATATGAATTAAATTTGTGGAGGAACTAAGATGTTAGGTTATTTGAGGGAATATCATTAAATATGTTGAAGTCTACTAATATAAGGATAGAAGATGTGAAGAGGATAAAAATTATAAGCCCAGTACTGTACTTATTGACAAAGAACAGGAAATGCACTGGGTTTCAATATATGATAGCCACTAGAATTTAAATTGAGTGACAAGTTTGGATAGTGTGAACCTCATAGGAGAAGAGGTTACTTAGTGTCCTGAGAAGGTCTATAAATGTCAATAGGGAATAAGGAATATTCTGACCTCTCTGCTATGACCAGAAAAAATTAAGTAGCTGTGGATTTAGAAGGTTTGTTCAATGCAAGTGGGATACAAAATTGCTGGAATGAGAGTATTAAGAAGTATTGGCAAACATGATACAGCATGGTATATCTGACAAGACATGAGCCTCATGTATAATGACTTTATGTACATAAAGCACTTTGTAAACTTTTAGGTGCGATACAAATGTCAGGTGTCATTATTATTAACTTTGTGATCCTATAAGCTTACATTCAGATTTCCATTCATACACATTGTTATCCTATTTCTGGTGATAAAGAAACTTCATTCACTACTCTTTTCAGATCAAACATTTCAGGTAGAATAGAATAGAACCAGTGACAACTCTGTAGTGTACAAAATGCAATTATTAAATATCCCATACTTCAAAAATAAATATGTATGTGCATGCATACATATATACATTCATGCATGCATGCATACACAAAAGGCATCATGGTAAAGTTTAAATAGAAGTAGCCTCTGAAACCTGGGAGACAGATTCAAATCTTTCATCTGAAACATACTGTTTGTGTGATCCTGGTCAAGTCACTTAAGTTTTAGTCAACTCTCAAAGACTATATCTGAGTTAGTGACAAAAGCTTTGCTAAAAAAGAACTTGATTTTCTGGGAGTACCCTTTTGTTTTGGGCTGAGACCAACTCAAGATAGTTCATTGGTGCTTTAGTTTTGATGCTGGAACAAAATGAGACATTTCTAAGTCATTCAACGGTTAACAAGAGGAATTTCTTTAGCCATAGAAAAAAAAGAATATTCAATAAGGATAGTTACTAAGATTGCCTTGAGTTTATTCAATTGAGTGAAGCTCCCACTGTGGTCCACCAGCCAAAAACCAAAAAACTCCTTGAACTTCTTATTGCTAATTTGTACTGAGGAAAGGAAGTGATGTGAACAATCTGAGCCTTTCGTGCCCTGGGCCAACCAAGTCTGGAAGAATGTTTCAATACTTTTTAAGGAAAAATCAGACTGACTCATAAGGAGGGAGGGGTTGGAAATTGGTCCTACCATAACTCTGACAAATGAAAATCAAAGTTTTCTTATTTACATATAAATCACTTCTAAAAACATACATATCTAAGTATGTATATATGTATATATAGAAATGAAATACACTTGCATATATTATGCACATACACACATACAACACCTCAAATTCTTTGTAGAGGAAGAGGGAAATGTTTTGGAAATCTGACAAGTAAAACACAAACATTTTGGGTCAATATGCCAACAAACAACTCAATTTTTTTTGAGACTAAGTTTCCCTAATTTCACTAGCTAGAAATATACCAACATTTTGAGGAACTACTAATTGCACAAAAACTTTGATCTGCTCCATTTCTAATCAGGCCAGTGAACATCCATTTATGTTGCCTGGTGGCCCTGTCATCTAGAGGTAGGCATTACCATATTGGTCCTAGACTTAGTGAAATACCCAATCAGCTTTAGCCCTTCTGCAACTCAGGACTCCTGAGCTAAAGTGGTCCACCAGTCCCAGCCTCCACAATATTGGGGGTTTGCCACATTTAAGTGTCTTCAAATTAAAAAAAAAAACCTATGCTACTTAAGTAAAATGCAGTGTGTAAAGCCCAATATCTGGTTGTGAAAGTAACACAGTACATATGGCTTCTTTAAAAAGTGTAAAAATATGTGTTTAGAATAACCACAAAATGCCAAGGACCTGTGATGTCTTTTCACACTAAGGCAGCTCACAACCCATCTATAGCTTAGTAGCTAAGCTTTAGAGAGTCACCTGAATCTCAATGAAATTAAATAGCTTTCATGTTCATGAAGCAAGTATCGCACAAGATTTTAGCTACAGTCTTTCTGTTTACACACTTATAATAGAAAACTACAAATATGCATATACTTACATGTAGCTCACTTAACTTCATTGTTAGAATTGTAATTTAGTTTTTATATTCTTAACTTGGTAATTCATTAATTGCCCACTTTAAACTATAAAATAATGGATAGAAGGCAGAATAAAAAAGAATACTTATCACTTAATCAGCATTTAATTAGCACTCATTTTATGCTTCAAATGATGAGTTGCTTTTTTTCATTAAGAACAATTCTTGTGAAACACAACTTTGAATTTATTTCTCCATAATCCTAATTTGAAAAAATCCAGAAGCAGAATAAAAAGTGGATGACTGAATTCCATAGACTTTCTTTTTCTAAATTATTCATCATTTTCTTTCACATGAAGCAATGCAGACAGATCAGATAAATCCTGTGAGAGAAATAATTTAAAACTCTACCCAACAATTACTTATGATATAGATATAGATATATTCTGTAAGGCTACTAAATCAGGTGTTGAAAACCTAGCCCACATGGTCCAAAGACAAAACATCTGTGTTGTGACCCAAGTTGAAACCAAAATTGTAAAGTTTCCCTTTGATCCCCTCCCTTCACCTTTATAATAACTCTCTTCTGTATCCTTACCCCCTTCCTCATTATGTGCACTGATTCTTTACACACACACACACACACACACACACACACACACACACATCACAATAATACTATGACTAGAAATTCTCTCCCCAGAAGTTGAGTAAGCCTCCAAAATTATCCTTCTAGCCACTCACCTAATTAGCCACCACCCTTATAGCTAGTGGCGTGCTTGAAATAGTTCATACAGGTTCACAATAGAAAATTGTTAATTTTTCATTTTGGGCATTAATACATCAGAAATCAGCAAAGAAAGTGTTGAAGAAAATGTTAATGCAGATTAAACTTTAAAATGTGTCATGCCAAATTGTTTTTTTTTCCAGAAAACTTGAAATACATTTACCAGCACATTACCACCTACAACTCACTTCACCACCTCTCCCAGCTCCTAATAAAACTCCTATTCCACAGTTTTTGTTAACTTTGGCAAGAGTTTAAGGGAAAAACTAACCAAACAAAATAATTTTCACTACAGAGTGAATAATGCATACGCTTAACTGGGGTGGAGTTATGTTCATCTTAAAACAGAAAGTTCTTCATCCTAGTGAGTTTCTAATTGGTGGGATATTTTTGGAAGAGGAACCTTGAAATGTTTCTCAATTTTAGACAAGTATTAGAATGCGATAAAAGAAAAGATACTACGACTAGAGTCAAGAAATCCCTTAGTTAAAATACTGTTTCTTGCATTTCTCACTTTGACCACAAGCAATGAACTTAATTATTTGAGCATCAGTTTTCTTATAAATAAAACAGAAATAAAAATAACTATAGTTCATCAGATTGATGTGCAAACATAAGACATGAAGAGTTTGCAAACCTTAAAGTTTTAGGCCAACTCCAAGTTTTATGTAGTGGTGTGAATAGTAATAGTAGTATTCATAATTCCTGCTATCAATTCCAGAACTTGACATACATGTCCCAGAAGACAAAAAAACAGGGTGAATGACTTGGTACCCCACTTCTAAAAGATGACCCCCAAAAACTAAAGAATTTGTTTCAGTATTAATATTACTAATTAATAATCAATGACTTAAGTCATCAAATGGTCACTTGTTAAGTTGCCTAAAGTAAATAGCAACTTATATCAGAAAATTCAGTGACTATAGGGAACGTGAAATATCCTTCTAAGAATAAAGTAATTTTTAAAAAGACATAGCTTTTAGCTTATTCAGAACTTTCTGTAAATTTACTTATAGCTTACTATCACTATGATTTGGTACTATATGACTTCCTTTTGTTTGGGCTAAATTCACCCTAGAGCATACATAGCTCTTCTCATGAAAGGCAAATACCTTGCTAACCTTAGGAAAAATCCCCTATTGTGATTTGTGGGCTCATTATATTTCTTTTTTCAGAATTTATTTATTTATTGTTTTCAACATTCCTTTCCACAAGATTTTGAGTTCAAAATTTTCTCCCTATCTCTCCCCTACCCCCACCCCAAGATGGCATGCATACTGATTACCCTTTGCCCCAGTTTTCCTTCCCTTTTATCCCCTCCATCCCCCCTTACCCTCTTCCTCCTTACTTTCTTGTAGGGCAAGATGGATTTCTATATCCCATTGCCTATATATCTTATTTACCGGTTGTATCTAAAAACAATTTTTTCACATTTGTTTTTAAAACTTTGAGTTTCAGATTCTCTTCCTTCTTCCTTCCTCACCTACCCCCATTGACAAAACCAGCAATCCAATATAGGTTATACATGTGTAGTTATGCAAAACACTTCCATAGTAGTCATATTGTGAAAGACTAACTATATTTCCCTCCATCCTATTGCGCTCCCCCCAATTTATTCTACTTTCTCCTTTGATCCTGTCCATTTTCAAAAGGGTTTGCTTCTAACTATTCCCTTCCTCAATCTGCTCTCCCTTCTATCATCCCCCCTCTCATCCCCTTCCCCTCTACTTTCCTGTAGGCTAAGATACCTAATTAAGTGGGTATGTTATTCCCTCATTAACCCAAATCCAGTTAAGATTGACTCATTCTCTTTCACCTCCCTGCTCTTCCCCTCCATTGTAACAGTTTTGTCTTTCCTCTTTTATATGAGATAATTTAACCTATTCTATCTCTTCCTTTCTCCTTATCTCAATATATTCCTTTCTTATCCCTAAATTGTATTTTTTAGTCATCATCCCTTCATATTCAATTCTTCCTGTGCACCCCCCCTCGTGTGTGTGTGTGTGTGTGTGTGTGTGTGTGTGTGTGTGTTCCCTTCAACTATCCTAATACTGAGAAAAGTCTCATGAGTTACAAATATTTCCATGTAGGAATGAATGTAAACAGTTCAACTCTAATAAATTTCTTATGATTTCTCTTTCTTGTTTACCTTTTCATACTTCTCTTGATTCTTCTATTTGAAAGACAAATTTTCTGTTCAGCTCTGATCTTTTCATCAAGAACACTTGAAAGCACTCTATTTCATTGAATTTACATTTTTCACCTGAAGTAATTATACTCAGTTTTGCTAGGTAGGTGATTCTTGGTTTTAATTCTAGCTCCTCTGATCTCTGGAATATCATATTTCAAGCCCATAGATCTCTTAATGTAGAACCTGCTAGATCTTGTGTTATTCTGATTGTGTTTTCACAATACTCAAATTGTTTCTTCCTGACTACTTATAATATTTTCACCTTCACCTGGGAACTCTGGAATTTGTCTACAATATTTCTAGGAATTTTTCTTCTTGGGATCTTTTTCAAGAGGAAATCTCTGATTCTAGAATTTCAGGGCAGTTTTCCTTGATAATTTCTTGAATCATGATGTCTAGGTTATTTTTTTTGTCATGGCTTTCAGGTAGTCCAATAATTTCTAAATTATCTCTCCTGAACTTATTTTCCAGGTCAATTATTTTCCCAATTAGATACTTCACATTATCTTATATTTTTCATTCTTCTGGATCAGTTTTATAATATCTTAATTAATTCCATAATAGCTTCCATTTGGTCCATACTAATTTTTAAGAAATTATTTTATATTACATTTTATATGGATATTGTAAACACATTTGAATATAATATAATGGTTATTTAGTGATTCCTTCTGACTTAATGTTACTTCCATTATTATGTACTCTACATGGATCAGTAGAAAAGCTTCATGGTAATACATGGGAAACTTCAATATATATAGTATAAACTGGCTTCATTAGCTTCTTCTTCAAAACAAAAGGACATGTGAAGAAAAGAATTTGGAAATATCCATTTCCACATATTAAGAATTCTGCTCTCAATCAATGGGGAGAAAAGGAATAATAGGGTATCTTAAATGAAGGAGATAGTAAGGAAAAGTTTAGGTTCCTTTCCCTGAAAAAGATAGTTTTCCTAAAGAAAAAGACATTCAAAGGAAAAAAAGAATTATTTCATCTGAAAAATCTTCTGAACTCCCTGGGAACATGGACACCCTCATGATATTCCAATATAAGCCAACTACTCTTACAAGGATATCCCTATGTTGGTTATTAGGTGAAAATGAGATAGGACAGGCCAAGAATGCCCAGAACCCACAAACTATATCAATATGCTAATAAGGATAACAGATTTAGGATGGTCCTAGTCATGGGTAAGTATGAAATTTGTCGGATGTCAGGAGAATTTGGCTGTGTGTCTAAGCAGGCTCACAATCAAAGTTAGAAAGGTAAAGATTAATTGCTAGCAGAAGATGTTCTGGCAGGCAGGCAGAATCATGGTGGGAGTAGGTGGAGATGGATCTGTCAGTAGGCAAGAGGATAAAAACCAAGAAGGAAATTGGTTTTCTTTGGGAGATATGGAAACAGACAGTAGATCAGCCAACAGACCTGAGGTTTAGGGACAACTAAGCCACTAGGTAGGGTACCCATACAGAAATATATAGAATAAGACAGTGAACTAGGGTACAAGGTAGGACTTAGTCATATAGAATAAGGTACTATCCCAATTACTTAGTACCAAGTTTCAAGGTCAGAGTGGAAGCAATAGCAAAGCAGATGTGAGGTCAAAGATCCTTTTATTTCCCCTTCATAGGGTTGGACTTGGTACTAGAGCCTAGAGTGGAGCTAAGTCAATTTGTGATGGTGAAGTGACATCAGTTTTTGGACATTTAAGGGGATGTGGGTGCAGAGATCAAACTCTTGATAACATGGGGTTATAGTTCTAGTCCCATAGCATCTAGTTCCAGCACTAACATAACAATGAGGGATTTCCAGCTTAAGGACAGAACTGAGTAAGCCTATTTCTCTAAGAATAAAGAGCTATGCTTCTCCTGAGGAGCTCTCCAGGGTTCTGAACCCTCTCTGTCAGATCTATGACTCCTGCCTACCTTGAGCTTTGCCCTCCTTTTTTAAAGAGCTCTAGTACCAGCAACCCATGTCCTCACTGATATCAATTAACCTAATAACTAGCCATGGTTCTACTTCAACTACCACCTACTTACCCTGATGCCTGTTCCTACATTGTCTTGAACTGTCAGCCTATTTTCCCATTTTGTTCTTAAGAGAAGGAAAAGAAAAAATGCCTTTTGCAATCTTTGTAATATAAAGATATTTAAGTTACCAAAAAGCAATATGGGGTAACAGCATGGAAGCATACAGGAAAAAGAGATCTACTGTTATGAGAAATCACTAAAAGGAGTCTTGTATTTAAAGTATTCTTGTTAATAAAATTATAGTTTCTATGTAGCAGACGTGTCAACCAGACTATTCTGTCAACCAGGGCACTTGTGCCTTGATTTCAAAATTGGAGATTTAGGTTTATTGGTTGACTTAGTTTTTCTGGAAACATCTTTGGAATAAAAAAGTAAAACATCTTGCCTAAAATTTAGGCTTGCATTTCTTTATAAAATAGATTGCTGAAACTGTAAGCTTAACTTAGATTTCTGGGGGGAAATATAGAAGGTATTTATACAGAGATGATACTGAGAACTTAGAAAAGGAAGCAGAATTCACTAAAAGTCAGCATAAGTCCAATAAGAACAAGTTGTGCCAGGCTAATCTCATTTCTTTAGTAAGAGTGTCACAATTAAGTTATATTAGGGAATGACATAGAGCATTTTGGATTTGTAAAGCAAATTTGTAAATGTAAAACATTTTACATTTGTAAATGTAAAACATTTTACAAAGTCTCTCACAATTTCTTTGTCAATAAAATGAAAAGATAATGAGATGAATAATAGTACACTAATTTAGAACTGATTAAACAACTGAACCCAAATATTAGTGATCCATGGATTGATATTAACCTAGGACAATGATTAATAAATGTTTTTGTGTCATGGAGCCCTTTGGCATCTAATTGTGAGACCCATGGACTCCTTTACAGAATAATTGTTTTGATTAATAATTAAAAGAAATTCTAAACTTTAGTAAGGGTTTAGTGAAATTTTAGAGACCCTCTGAAATTTATCCATATAACCACTGAACCTTAAAGTAGGAATCCCTGACCTAGAGGAAAATCTCTAGTGGAATGCACTAGAGCTCTTAGCTTGGCCCTATTTTGACAATTTCAATCAATAGATAAAAGTATAGACAGTATGTTTATGAAACTTATGGATGACATGAAACTAGGAGGAATATCTAATATGCTCAATAATAGAATTGAGATCCAAAAAGAGCTTAACTTGTTCACTTCTCCTCTCTCAAATTCATCCTCTGAACAGCTGACAACATAATCTTCCTAAAGCTCATCTCTGATAACATCACTACTCTGATTAAAAAAACAACTTTTATGACTTCCCATAGCCTTTATGATAAAATACAAACTTCTCAACTTAGTGTTTAAAACCTTTTATAGTCATACTCCAGTCTACTTTTACAGGTGAAAGATAAATTATATGAAATGATCTTTTTACCGTATTTTCTGTTTCTGACTTTGGAAACAATGAATCAAGAAACATAGTCTGTCATAACAAATAACAGAAACTTTTCTTAAGATTAGCATGGTAGCTCACTTTCTTTAAATAGAACTAGCTCCTGGTGAGAGTCAAGCCCAGGCAAAAGGGAGGGATCCTATTACCAGCTCTCATTCATTCATTCAACCAATTAACAAGCATGTACTAAGCACATACTACACGCAAGATAAAAACAAAATGTCTTCTTCCTTCAAGGTAAAATTAATTGCTCAGGATCACGTAACTAGTAAGTACATAGCTAGTAAGTAAACTCAGGTATTTGGGGGGTTTGGTTTTTTGTTGTTGTTTGTTGCTTTTTGGAGGGGAAAAGGCAGGGCAATTGGGGTTAAGTGCCTTGTTCTAGGACACATGGTTAGTAAGTGTTAAGTTTCTGAGGCTGGACTTGAACTCAGGCCTTCCTGAGTTTAGGGCTGGTGCTCTATTCACTGCACCACCTAGCAGCCCTGTTTCTCCCCCATTCTTGTTCATATTTTCACTCTTAATGCAAACATGTTCCCTCTGTTGACTATCTCCAATTTCTCCTATATATAACTTGCTTTTGCATAGTTGTTTTCAAGTTGTCTCCCTTATTCGATTATAAGCTCCTTGAGAGCAGGTTTTTCTCTGTATTCTCAGTGCTTATCACAGTGCTTGGCATATAGAGGATACCTGATAAGTACTAGTTGACTGACTGACAATAGAGAGTTGGCAACGTACAGCTCACAACCACAAAAAAGTGACTAGGGCAATCGATTAATTTCCATAAACAAATCTCCAGAAGTAAACTATCTGGATCATTTTAACAACCAGAAGCACTGTACATTAAAAGTAAAGGTAACATAAACCTAAAGTCTAGATAGCCAGTGATACCTAATGGTTCTGTTAGTTAGAGATTTATCAGTTTCTATCTCAATGCTTGAAAAATTCTACTCCATATTCTACCTTGCCTCAGATTTAAAATTAATAATTACCATTTAAATCATTTTTCCAGATATTTCCATTGAGCTGAATTTAATGGAAAAGTATAAAAAGCTAAATAATGTACTACCGTGTTTCCCCGATAATAAGACACTGTCTTATTAAATTTTTTGGACAGAAAAACACCAGCAGGCTTATTTTCAGGGGAGGGCTTATTTTAATGAACATTGACAGCAATTTTAATAAACAGGTAAATGTGAACCAAAAAATGTATCTTTATTCAATAAGCAAATCACTGGGGAAGAACAGGATGACGTGCTCACTGCTGCAGCTCTGATTGGATGCAGCTCGGAGCGCGGCGTGCATTTCACTGGGGGGGACGGTAATGTAGCGTGTAGCGCATGGGATCACCTTCACTACAGTAGCAATCTCAATAGGGCTTATTTTCGGGGGAGGGCTTATTTTAGAGGAATCTTGCACAGTAAGGGGAGGGCTTATTTCGGGATAGGTCTTATTATTGGGGAAACACGGTATTGTTTCTGTTAAATGTCCACGAAAATTAGAAAGCTTAAAAATTTGAACATGCAGGGGCAGCTAGATGGTGCCATGGAATCAGAAGAACCTGAGTTCAAGTCTAGCCTCAGACACATGACACACTTACTAGCTGTGTGATCTTGGGCAAGTCACTTAACCCCAATTGCCTTGCCTTCCTCCCTCCAAAAAAGAAATTTGAACATGAACAGCCAGCACAAGGCACAAATATTTCACCTACCTAAAGCTACAGAAGTTTCAGGCTCAGAGTCTAAAATCAAATAATAGGGAGCCAAGATTGCAGAGTTTAGGCTGCAATTCAGCAAACTCACCCATCATTCCCCTCCAAACAACTTTAAAATAATGTCTCAAATTGCATTCTGGAGTGGCAGAGCCAACAAAAGGCAGAGATAAGACATTTTCGCAACCCAGAAAAACAGTAGGTGGGGGGAGAAATCTGTGACCCTGAGGTTGGAGCTGACCCAGAACACAGCAGACACTGTGGCAACACCAACAACAGGCCATGAAGGGAGCTACAGCCAGGCAGCAGCGGCTTCCAGAGTTCTGAAAGCAGAGACATTAAGGGAGTCGGAAAACTAGTGAGAAAGAAATCACACAGGACCTTTTGCTGACACTGGATTGCCTATATGCAGTCATGGGTTGTAGTTCCAGCTTGAAGAAGAGCACTAGCACTTGCAGCTGCAGGAGAGCAGGAGAGCAGGGGCACAGGGGCCCTGTTCACAGTTTCAGGGCCAAGAGGAATGATAGCACTTGAGGTTACAGGGGAGTAGGGATCCTTGTCATACTTCTGGATTGGAGAAGAGTGCTTGTGGTCACTCACAAGGGAGCAAGGAACCTGGTCACAGCTCCAGGGCCAAGAAGAATGACAGCACTTGCAGCTGCAGGGGTACAATACACTTTCCTTGGTAAAGACCAGAGTACAGAGCAGGAAAGCAGTGACCACACTCTCCTTGGATCATGCTCCCTTGAAAGCACTGAAAACTCACAGACCCCCAAAAGCAGCTCTGAAAACAGAAGCATGAAAAACCTGAAGCTTGGAGCAGTGCCCCTTACCCCCCAGATACAGAGCCCAACTTTAAAGTTCAAATCATAGAAATAGACAATAAAAATGAACAAACAACAAGAAAATAACTTGACCATTAAAAGTTACTATTGTGAGAGAGAAGATCAAGACACAAACTCAGAAAAAGACATCAAAGTAAAAATGTCTACAAGCAAGGCCTCAAAGATAAATGTGAATTTGACACAAGTCCAACAAGAATTCCTAGAAGAGCTCAAAAATGATTTTAAAAATCAAATAAGAAAGATGGAGTAAAATGGGGGGATGAGAGTGATGGAAGAAAATTATGAAAAGAAGTCAACAACTTGGTAATAGATGAAAAAAATGAAGAAAATAACACCTTGAAAAACAGAATTGACCAATTTGTAAAATGAGGCACAAAAATCCATGGAAGAATTCCTCAAAAAGTTGAATTTGCCAAATGGAAAAGGGTATTTTGGAAGGAAGGAGAATAGAATTTTAGAAAAATTGATATGATATACTTCTGGAAAATATTAAATTGAAAAAAAAAGAAGTATGCCTTTTCTTTGCTGTACATGACACCTTCACAAACATTGACCATGTGAAAAAAAAAACTTCACAAGCAAATGAAGAAAAGCATCCTTTTCAGACCAAAGCACAATAAAAATTACATTCAATAAAGGTCCATGGGAACATAGATAAACTCTCTATAGTCATATAAAAATGCTCTAAATAACTACTGATTAGAGAAATGTGAATTAAAATTCTGAGATACCACCTGACATCTTTCTGATTGGTAAATATGACAGAAAAAGGAAAATGGCAAATGTTGGTGTGGATGTGGAAAAATAAGGACATTAATGCAGTAGTGGTGGAGTTGTAAACTGATCCAATCATTCTGGAGAGATCCAATCATTTGGAACTAAGGCCAAAAGTCTATAAAACTGCATATCCTTTGACTCAGCAATACCTCTACTACCTCCATATCCTCCAAAAAATCAAAGAAAAAGAACCTATATATACAAAAATATTTATGGTAGCTCTTTTTGTGGTGGCAAAGAATTGAAAATTGAGGAAATACCCACCAATTGTAGAATGGTTGAACAAGCTATAACATATGATTTTAATGGAATACTATTGTGCTACAAGAAATGATGAGTAGTATGGTTTCAGAAAATAAATGGAAAGTGTTGTATGAACTGATGCAAAATGAAATGGGCAGAACCAGGAGAACATTTTACATATTAACAGTAATATTTTATGCTGATCATCTGTGAATGACTTTGCTATTTTCAGCAATACAATGATTCAAAACAATATCAAAGGACTTAGCATGAAAAATACTATCCACATTCAGAGAAAGAACTGATGGAGTTTGATGAAGACTGAAGCATAATTTTTCACTTTATTCTTCTTGTTCTTTTTGCAACATTGCTAACATGGAAATATGTTTTGCAGGATTTTTTTTTTGCCTTTTGGAGGGCAATTGGGGTTAAGTAACTTGCCCAAGGTTACACGGCTAGTTTTTTTGTGTGGGTATTAAGTGTCTGAGGACGGAACTGAATTCGGGTCCTCCTGACTCTGGGGCCAGAGCTTTACTCACTGCACCACCTAGCCGCCCCTGCATGATTTCTCATGTATAATTGATATCATATTTCTTGCCTTCTTAATGGGCAGGGGAGGGTGTGTAAGAATTTAGAATTTAATTTTTTAATGATGTTAAAAAATAAATGATAAATTTTAAAAATAAAATCAGATCAAATAAGGAGTCTTAGGAGATTTGCCATCTCTCTAAATTGAATAATGGCTTCAAAAATAATATATGGACCTTAAGGTACTTCTTCATAATTTATAGTCATCTTCAAGATAAAAATCTTCACTCCCTTCAACTATCTTCTCTATATCACCATCATTATTTCCTTCTTTCAGACAAGGTGCACATTATCATTGTCACTATGAAAATGAGGTACTCAGAACTTAATAAAATACCAGATGTGTGGTCTGAAGGACAGAGATTTACATACCTTGGGTTAGATAATGTCATTTTACTAATGTAACAGATGAGTGTAATAGCTTTTCATCCAGATACATTGCACTATATTACAACCTCTGAGATTTTTCTCATATGAACTGCTGTTGTCTCACCATCTTTTTTGTATAATTTTTTGGAGGGGGAAAGGCAAGGCAATTGGTGTTAAGTGATTTGCCCAAGGTGACACAGCTAGCTAGTAAGTATGTCAAGTGTCTGGGGCTGGATTTGAACTCAGGTCCTCCTTACTATAGGGCCAGTGCTCTATTCACTGCACCACCTAGCTGCTCAAAGTTGAAAAGGAAAAAAGCTTATGGTGTGCATAGCAGCACGAGAGGATACAAAATATGTAACAATAAATTTTCATTTTAAGAAAGCCTATATGATAAATAATACTCATTATGCTGAGAATTGTCCATTTTTCTTGATTTCCTTGTGAGTTTTCTTTTGTTCACTGCTGTGCACTTTTTTACTTTGTTCTTTTTTTCCCTTCCCCTAAATCCCCCAAAGACCAGAATAAAGTTTAGATATGTTTCTCTATAGCTATAAATATATACATAAACATATAATTATATATAAACACATATGTATAAATGTATAATTTATTTTTGAACCTTAAATAAAAAGTTTTATATTTATCACTGTTAAATATTGTTTTATTGGTTTTTCTCTAGAATTCTGAATCTTGTTTTGTCATTTTTATATTAGCTATACTGTGTGATACTAGGAAAGAAACTTACCTCTCAGTGATCTAGTCACTAACTGCAGAGAAAGTACAACTTGCATAGATGGCATTTCCTCTCCCAAGAGTTTCCTATACTAATGAAATCACAGGAGTCATCTAGTTAGAATATAAGATGGAATACTGGACTTAGCATCAGTAATACCTGAGTTTGAATCCGGCCTCAGCCATTCATTAGCAATGTGATCCTGGCAAGTCATTTAACCTCTCCAAACCTCAGTTGAATCATCTGTAAAATGTAGGTCATAAGGTGTTGTGATGATCAGATAATATAATATAAATTACTTTCTAAATGTTAAAGCAAGCATATCATTGTTATTGTTATCCCTGTCTCTTTTGCAAATAGATTTGATAAGTATGACTTCTGTCACTCCTCTGCCCAAAAAGGTCTTATACTTCCCTCTTGCCTCCAGGATAAATATAAACTTTTCTATTTGACTTTTAAAGCTCTTGTCAAGCTTTCCTTTTGAAGGCTTATTACACGTGTCTCTTTCATGAATTCTGCCTTCTAGCCAAACTGACCTGTTTGTTGTTCCCCAATACAGGATTGGATCTCCTACTTTTGCATCTTTCTTTCTGCACAAGTTGTCCTTGATATTTAGTCTCTCCTAACTCTGCCTTAAAGACTCCTTAGATTCCTTCAAAATACTTCCTATAGGAAGCCTATACTGACCATCATAATTGCTAGTATCCTCTCACCAACATAATTACTTTGTATCTATTTTGGTGTTTTTTGGTAAAAAAAAAAATGTTATTCATTTTAAACTTTAAAAAAGAACATGTCATGTACACAGCAGAACATAAGAGAGAATTCAACATAAAATGAAAAATTTCCATTTCAAGAAAATCCATATAATAAGCACTACACATTGTTTTCAAAGCTACTCAGCTTTCTTTGCTTCCTTGTAGGTTTTCTATTTTGTTTCTATTTCATATATAATCTTTGTATACGTGTTTCTTTCTCCTCTACTTCTCCCCACCCCATAGAATATAAGCTACTTGAAGGCTTCATTTTGTCCTTGTATCCCTGGAATCTAGCACAGTTCTTGGCATAAAGAAAGTTTTCAAAAAATGCTTGTGGCATGAATGAATGTCTCCACCCAAGTCATGGATAAAATCAGTAATAAGTAAAAAAAAAACCCTTTATCATATTACTAGGGACATTTCTTTATGTTGATTTCTGTCTACATATTGATTTCAGTATGTGTGTGTGTATGTGCGTGTGTGTGTGTGTGTGTGTGTGTGTGTGTGTGTATTCAGAACTGTTGCTTAAGGAAGTGTGACTTCAATTAAATATACTATCAGCCAGGCTATATATCTTCATCTTATCTATAAGAATTTCCTGGAAGAGTTTGTAAAGTATCTTGCTGGATGATAGTGTAAGCTAGACAAATCTAGAGCTAAACAACAATGCCATAAGAATGCCAATTTTATGAATTATTTGGATAAAAATAGAATGCATGCTTATCAGATCTATTTCTTGGAGGCATAGCCATTAGAATACATGATAATAACACTTGATCTATCAGCCTATCAAACCAGACAAGGAAAAGTTAGTCTGGCCTGATTTCTTCTTAGTAGCCTCTTGTTCCTCAATTCAAAGATTTATGAAACACAGAAGCTTAGATAAGAATGTAGCAACAGCTTGAAAACTACTTCCTTCTGTAGAAAAGCAATCTCTTTAACAAAGAGAAAGGAGTCTTTCAGTGAAATAGTAACCAGAATTCTTCTTTACCCAAGGGTACTCTGAAAAGCTACCTTTGCTAAGGATCTGACCCAGGACTAACAGAGTCTCTACCCAAAGGACCAGTTAGAATTTGATCTGGAATTGTGCTTTGAATGAATAATTTTCTAAGTCAGAACTCCTCAAAGTAAAAAATCATCTTTGAGAAGGCTTATTCGTTCATTAACATTTACTATATAACCACAAAAGCCCCTAACACTGTATCAATAAACCACCACAGAAAGCATTATCCCTGTCCTTGGAAGACAAACACATAGTTTATTCCATTCTTACAGCATTTTCAAAATGGGAAAAGATACTCATATGTCTAGAATAGGTTAGGCAGACCTAGAGGCAGAGGGATAATGGAATTTCTGAAGACTTTTTCGAGCCCATCATTTCTATGATCCTATGTTTGACATCACAAATGGTCAGGGGATTACAATGGACAGAACCCTAGCAAAGAAATCAGAAAATGTGGCACAGTCATTTACTGGCCATGCAACCTTAGTGAAGTCATTTAACTTCTTAGAGCATCATTTTCCTTAATTGTAAGATGGTGATAACAATACCTTGCCCTGACTACCTCACAAGATTGTTGTAAGACTGTCAAATGATTTCATGAAGTGAGATAATAAGGGTCAACAATAGGAAATATTTTCCATAGAGTGAGGATGCTACTTTCTCTACAACATCATCCCTAAGACTCAATGAGATATCTACCAGGCTTTTCCTACTCCTTTTCTGGCTCACAATTAAAAAATACTGCCAATAGTGAAATATGGATAGAGAATCCCTATTCACATTGAAGGAGCCCACAGAATACTTTGGAAAATACTGTTTATGAAAAATATATTGATTGACTGGTTCTCTCCAAGAAATAATTAGTTCCCAAGGCTGTAATTGAATTGATGTTATTCAATGCAACAAACATTTATTAAGTACCTCATATGCAAAACTCATAATAACTGACAGAATCCTGATCCTATGAAATCATGACTTAATTTTTCCTCTATTGACTCTTTCTCTAGAGTCAAAATTACCTAACAACTTTATGCCTTGGCAAATCCTGAATGGTTCTTCCATTTATCTATTACATTTCCCACTGTAGGGAAAAGAAATTACAAGCAAAATATAAATATATATATATATATATAAATGTATTTAAAATCTCACTTGAACCATATAGCAATTCATTGAGGCAGATATTAGCAGTATTATTATATATACTGATAGATAGATAGATAGATAGATAGATAGATAGATAGATAGATAGATAGAGACATGTATTGGTATTATCATATATTGATATGTATCAGTATGTACCATATATCAGTATATATGACTGTTAATATCTGTATATATAAATATATATAACTGATAATACTTGCCTCAATAAGTTGCTATATTGTTTGAATGAGATGATATATGCAAAATGCTTTACAAACTTTAAATTACTCTGTAAGTATGTTATTATTAAAAAGCCCAACTCTGCTACTTCATAGCTGTATTTAACCTCTTAGACCCTCAGTTTTTCATCTATAAAAGTTGCAGGTTGAATTAGATGATCTACAAGGTCTGTTTCAGTTGAAAATTCTACAATCATTGAAACAAGACAAAACAAAAGCAGGGAATTAAAATGAGATTTTATAATAAATAAATTCCCTGATATCTTCAAAGAAAGGAACCTTCTATTTCAGCTGGTTATCATCTCTGTTCTGAAAAAGAGCCTCCCATGCATGCTTTCAAAATGAAAGATTAACACTAAGACAGACTGTGTGGAACAATAGCCCAGGGGCCAAACTGTAACTACCATTTCCCTAATTTAGGTGACAAAGGAGACTAGGCCCTACCTAAAGAGCAAAACTGTGCTGCAAAATTTAATTAAACATCATGGGTCAAAAACTGAAGTAAAAGTAAAAATAGAAATGCAGAAAATATAGCAAGGAATAATTACCAAAAAAAAAAAAAAGAAAGAAAAAGGAGAAACAGTAAGGCTACCTTTGTAGCATTTATTAACAAATTAATACAAACATACAATTTAAAAAGAGAAAAAAAGGAATTTAAGACCCAGATATTTACAAAAGAACTAAGGGAAAACAAATACCAAAAATTAAAAGAGAAAGGGCTGCATAATATAGATGGCTTCACACATAAATCAAAGCAAGCAAGTCCCCAAAATGCCAAATGGGACATACAATCAAAGAAAAGAAATGACTGAAATATCCTTGTCCAGCTGAAGGAGATAAAAAATGCAATATGAGAGCACAAGGAAAATATTCAAAGTAATAGATACTCCAACCAAGTCAAGTCAGCAAGCATGTATTTAGTACCTATTATGTGCCAAGCAATATATTAAATGATGGGGACATGAAGAAAGACAGAAACAGTCCCTGAGTTCAAGGAGTTCCCAATTTAACAAATAATTTTTTTTAAATGATGGATAGAAATCAACAGCAATGGGATAAAAGAGCAAAAATATTGGAAATGGGGAAACAATAGTAATGGGATAAAGAAGAAAATATAGAGCAGTTAAATTCTAGTTACCTCCATACTAATTGGTCTAGATAATTAAGGTCTATATACAGCTGTGGCCAGTCAGTACTTGAGCTTCATTCTCCCTCTCACCATATTCACAGGCTAATTTCCCCACCATTTCTATCCAGTTGATTCCCAGTACAGTAGGTCAGGAAAAACTGGAACATTTGTCTCATTTGTGAAAGCAAATGCCAAGATGATATTTCTCCCCCACTCCAGGTATTGATGTTTAATATGATCAATAGCTATTTTTAGGGTCCCACTAATAGGAAATTCCCCATGATACCCTGCAGGACTAGCTTTACTCATCCCAACTATACTCCCCATTCTCCTCCCCCTCCAGGTCTCTTTAGCTCACATATCTGTGGGGTTTAAGGTATACAATAGGTTTTCCTGACCTCAAAGGAAAGGCAAACATAATAACTATTCTTCTCAGCTATTCTTACTACTACCCTGACTGTTCATTAAGGCTGTTCTTATGACAATAGGCAATCTTCTATATAGTATGCTTCCAGGAGCACTGGGAAAACATTCTTGCCCTCTCCCTCCTTATCAAATAACTCCCTAATCCCCTGAATCATATCTTAAGTTCCACATTTAATATTTTAAAGCCTGTTAAAAGGCCATGTATACATGGGAGGAATAATAGGGAAGTATCAATCACTTAAACCTTGGTGTGAATGACTTCACCAGATCCCTTCCTATAAGGAGGTTAAATGGGGGAATAGTTGGAAAAATATGGGGTATTCTTAGATGGGGAGAAGAAAGAAATACAGAAGGGGGTATCTGAAGAATAACTTTAATTTATTATTTTGCCTCAGGCCAGTCCAGTTCTTCAAGTAAAAATAATTATCTTGCTCCCCACATAGAAACATATAATCTGTCATTTTCTATTGTAGATGATTGTGCATTTTCCGTTATTGAGGGTAATCCAGTAGATCATAGAAAATTACGAACCAGTAAGGACTGGCAAATAATTATATCTCTGCTACTCTGGACAGTCACAATTTTCAGCTCCTGCTATCACCTCATCACCTACTCTCCCCTAGTCCCTTAATACAGTGCTTCTCAAATAAAACAGAACTATTTTTCCCACAGTACCTAAATAAGAAAGAAATGGAAATACTCCAGGGCACCATAAAAAGTGGGACAGAAAAATAACACTATAAAGATCAGAAAACAAAGGGAAAGCTAGAACAAGGTGATCAGTGCCTAATAACCTGAAATTCAATGTAGAATATATTAATTGTGAATAGCTGGCACACACACACAAAAAATAGTTTGCTCAATAGAAAGCATGTGTTGGGAATATTTTGTCACATATGTGAAAATCTCAGCCAATAAATATAGAAATGGAGGGTTTGTGCAGAAGGAAGACTGCTATTTGTAGTGAGTTCAGTTAGCTATATAGCATTTACTACTTCTAGCATTCAGCATCATTTCACAGGTAAGTCAAAATTTCCATCTCTGTTGGAAATTTCTTCTTGTCCTAGCATTGTACAGTGGAAAGAGAATTGGGCCTGGATTTGAATGCTTGCTATTCTACTTACTACCCATGTGGCCTTAGATATGTCACTTAACTTAAAGCAGGTTCTCTTTTTTGCTCTCCAAAATGAATCAGTTAAAATGGATTATGTCAAAGGCCCCTATGTTTGAGTACTGTATAATGCACTGTTGAAAAGAGAGAGACAAACAAAAATTTTGGTTTAACCCAAGATTAGTTCTGAAAACTTTAAAGAGTACTATATTAAGAGGACAAAGGTCAAAGGAAGATAAGTGGCAAGGAACTCTCCAAAAAAGTGTATTACTGACTTGGACAACAGAGTATAAATATATTATGTTCTGAATTAGCCATTTATTGAGAAGCAAAGTTTGAAAGGATGAGTGTGACCATCTAATACCATATATAACCACAAATCTTTGTAAAAAGATTTAATAAATGCACTAAGCAAGAGGTAGTCACAATACTATGACCTTCATTTCAAATTTCAAGTCATTTCTTATTCTGACAGAAGCCTATTTTTAAATAGGAGAAACAAAGGTCCTTGAAAAACCACCACGGTAAAATTCCCATAATGAAATTATGTTCATTCTCAGAGGAATGAGGTAGAATTAGATGCTCCAGTGGTGCTGAATTCCTAAATCTGGGTAGCTTCCAGATAGCTACTGTAAGTGTCAAATGGGCTGGGGGTGGGGAGGAACCATCTACCATAAACCAACTAAGAATGAGCTTTTTAATTTCTAGTTCTTGACCACAAAATTTCTAGAAACGGTGTTAAAACACTGTTTAAATATTTCATTTTTTAAGATAAGGAATAGGGTTGAGAACAGTATTAAAATTGTAATAGCTGGTAAAAGTATCCACCCAAAATCTTTGCCCATGCCCTTCTTAAAGAATGGCAACAGAATAAGTGTTTTCATTGGTTATTCAAATGTAAAGGTTTCCTAATTCCCAACTATACTTTTTAAAAACATTAATCACTTCTACACTGGAAGAAAAGGACAGTGTTACACATTCATGTCCCAGGAGCCAGCTAGCACATTGTCAGGAACAGAGTAGATGCTCAATAAATATTTGTTCAAGATACGCATAAACAAACGTAAAGAGTCCTGCTAAGAGGCAACATCTTGAGTTCAAAACACTAGATGCTGAATAGCTTGGACCAGATCAACCCTCTGCGTCTGTCAAGGAAGAGCAAGGGTTTTAATTTCTCTTCTGAAAGAACATCAAGCCGGCCGTGCTACAATGGCTGAGCGTTGCTTATAGTAGAAGTATTTTCTTTCTTTTTTTCACCTGGGACATCCAGCATGGAGGCTATTAGCGTATCTGAGGAGCAGTTTGCCCACTCTATATTTTCCACGCACACAACTCTCATTCATTTATTTGCTTTCTTAACTAATTTGGAAGATTATGCATAAGATATAACTTTCCCCTGGATCTAACCCTTCACCTTTGAACCAAGAGGCCCACAAGCAATACATATATACCCAGTCTTTCTAAATTTCTTTAAATATGGGGGAGGGAGAGGATGGGGTAAGGAGTGAGTTCAAGACCAGAGGATCAGACAGAGGTTCTTTTTTTACCTCCTTCCACTACCCCCAAGCCCAAGAGTAGTACTTTGGTCCAGCACACGCGCTGGAGAGGAATTGCCCTGTGTCTGAGAAATAAGAGGTAAGGGAAGGAGGGTGATAATCATAGTGTCAGGAAGAAAAAAAGTGTCCGAAAGAGAATGACCGTACCTGGTGCGGCTGTGGTTTCGGGGGCAGTCCTT
Source organism: Petaurus breviceps papuanus (assembly GCF_028583685.1). Taxonomy (NCBI): domain Eukaryota; kingdom Metazoa; phylum Chordata; class Mammalia; order Diprotodontia; family Petauridae; genus Petaurus; species Petaurus breviceps. The sequence continues at coordinate 14,832,460 of NW_027187332.1, read as the reverse complement.
CTTCTCCATGATGGCCGGCACACAGTTGGTGAGCTCTGTCCAGTCGGCGTGCAGCCCACAGCTCCAGCCCGTGGAGAAGCGCGAAAAGAGCCACGTCTCCTTTTTGCCCGGTCGGTGGCAGGTGCATTTTTTCTGGCCAGGCTTGCAGCTACAGGGCTGCTCCAGGCGGATATTCTTCACTAGGTGCCGCCCGAAGGTCGTGCCCCCGGTTTTCTGGATGTGCAAGAAGACGATCACGTCCCGCCCTTTGATGTTGAAATCCACGAAACGAGTCAGGTCCTTCACCGAGAAGTTGAAGCGGGGCACAAATTTGGGCAGAGAGCCGTTGTCCGGGGACTCTCGGTCCTGCTCTTCCTCCTCCTCTTCCAACTCCTCGAATTCTTCCTCTGCCTCCTGCACTGACCCAGAGAGCTGTGCCGCCGGTGCCCTGGAAATCTCAGCTTGCTGGTCCCGGGGCGGGGGTTGCGGCTGGTCCTCTTGAGGACCCGCTGGGGCGGCTGCAGCCTGGCCCGACTCCCCAGCGCGGAACTTGTCCCCGAAGTTGGTGCAGGAACTAGTGCAGGTGGGGGACACGTACTGGTACATGATGATCAGGAATAGGAGCGTGAGCACAGGCGTGAGCAGCCACTTGTTGAACCTCTCATCCATGGTCCTGCTCTCAGGCCAGAAGGCGAAGCGGCGGCGGTGGGGGGGGCGGCGGCAGCTGCTCCACTGAAAGCCCGCGCTGAAGTTTGGACTCCGGGCTGCGGCTCGGAGCCCGCCGCACCTCCATCCCCCTGTGGCCAGGCAGGCGGGACCCTCCGCAAAGGCGTCTGGCTGGCTGGCTGCACTCCGGCACTCTGGCGGCTTGCTGCTGCTGGCTCCCGCGGGGCTAAGGGAAGGTGGAAAAGCGAACCTGGCTCCCCTAGCCCACCGCTACTGCGGAGGAGAAAGAGAAGGAGGAGGGCGAAGATGAGGTGCCCGTACCCGGCACTAAGGGGCGGCGGCTGCGCGAAGACAGTTCCGGAGCTCAAAAGATACTCTCCCTCTACTCTCCCCCTGGACTCCTAGATCCGTTAGTCCTGCGGCTAGCCAGAGAAGGAGAGAGCTGTCAAGCGTCTCTCAGACCAGAAACGCGCCTCAGGGAGCCAGACTGCCGCGGGCTCCTAAGCACTTACTAGCTGCTCTCGAGTCCTCAACCTTCCCCTCTGGTAACTGAAAACCAGTGCTTCGACCCACACCCAGAGGCTTCATCTTCTTCAGAAGGAGCATGGGTACCAGGAAACAGGAGGAGGAGCTTCGGCCCCTGGCCCCTCACAATGCCCCGCCCGCCCTAGCCCCTGCTCTACCCACCACCACCACCCAGGCACCCTCCCACTCTGGGAAGCCTTGGGGCAAGGAGAGCGCCCAGCTGCGTGCTGGCTGGCTTTTAGCTGCCAGCCCCGCCCCCCCCCCCCCCCCCTGCAAGTTTGCAGATGAGCCAGGGGGAGCAGAGAGAGAAAGGAGCCTCAGGCGAGTCAGTGCACCGCCTCTTCGGAGAAGTCCCACTGCTGCTTCAGGTCTGTCAGCCAGATACAGAGGCGCGCGCGCGCGCTCGCGAAAGACTGGCACCACCGCTACCCACCAGCCGGTGTGACAAGGAGTCCTCCTACCCGCAGCAAAAACCTGCCCAAGGTACGGAGCATGCGCCAAACCATTCCCCGGCCCTAGAGGAGTTTCCAGGGGAGGAGTCCAAGTCTCTTGGTTTTTTAGCTACTCCCTGAGAGTATGGAATATGGGTAGGTGAGAATTCTGTCAGCTGGACACTGGAAAGGGGTGTGAAGATTAAGGAGGTAAACTGGGAAGGAATCTTTCGCAAGTGTTAGGACCATTAATTTAAGACGTCTTAAATATGCAGCTTCCTTCTGCTGTGAGCACAGACACAAACCTGACTAGTTTTATTTGAAGAATCCGATACCTAAGCACCCACCAGCATGACTTGTTTGCAGTAGACTCCCAGTAGAGGAGACTGCACACTCGCTATCAGTCCAGGTGTTGGCTGGCCTCTTTTCCGCAATGGAAACTTACCAGAGACTATTTTTTTTTCTTTTCATCTCTAGAATTTGGCTACCTGCCCACAAAGAAAATCTTACTTCGATTTTAAAATCTTAATCTGTTTTTCACAAACTACAACCTGTCTTTTATTCTGGTATATCCAGCACCTACAATAGGACTTAGTATCTTAGAAGCTTTAGAACTGGAAGGGTTATCATTGGTCACTTAATTCAGTCTGCCTAAATATTTATTCAACCAAAAACATTTTTTTCCTAAGTAGGTACTACGTGCAAAGGTACTGTGCTATGATTAGGGATAAATACTCTATAAGACAGCATTCTTTTCTTCAAGCAACTTAAATTCTAGTTTCAAATACATGTTAGTACTATATATATATTAGTACTAAGATGTTGTTGAAGTCCTATTTTTAAAAAATCTTAGAAAACAATTGAGGATAAATATTTAACTTTTGTTTTATTTTCACTTAAGTTCTGACTTCATTAATTCTTTTTTATCAAGCTTTTGTATTTGGAGAATCAGTGAATCTGGGTTCCATGCTAAGCTCTACCACTTGCTAGGCTCTGTCACTTTGGGCAAGTCAATTAACTTATCTGGTTCTTAGTTTACTTATCTGACCAGTGAGGTAATTTCAGGAGCTACCGTTTAAGTTATCTTACAAATTGGTCATATCTTTATTCCTATAATAGTATGTGTCTTGTCACCTATATTCCAGACCAGGAGCCATGTCTTATGTATCTATATTTCTCCATAGCCTAGGACAAGGGATTTATTGTACAAAGCACACAATTAATGAATGCTTATGGACTTAAGCATTTACTATGATACACATCATCAAAATTGGACAAAATACACTCTCATTGAATTGGACTCCCCTTTCCTCTACATTCACACTCCTTATTCTGACTTTAAAGTCTAAATAGAGCATGGTTTTTAATGTCATGAGGAATGAGAAATATGCTCCATGTCCTCCCATTCAACCAGCCTCCTATCTACATGCAACCTCACATCATCATAAGAAGCTACCTGACTTATTTAAGATCCAGGAGCTACCACAGCACAAGCTGCATTTATAATCCTCACTTGTGCCTATTATGTCATATTAATCTCCATACCCTTGTTTTGTCATAAGAAAATTGTCTTTCATAATTATTTCATAATATATGTCTTTTAGTACTGTGGCAAGAATAGAAATCTTTCAGGGTACTCTTAAAGTAAGCTTTGATTGAAATTAAGTTTATTCATTTTCCTAGTTGGATGTGACCTATCACATAAAAGCTCTGGTGCCCTGTTCTCCCTTCTGTATCTTCAAATATATGGACAACTATAAAACCGCCCCAGACTCTCAACCAATACTAGTAGCAAAGGTATTTGGCAAGATGAATTACCCCTTACTTCCTAATATCTTGTTTGCTTCCATATTTTTTCTCATTTATCTATAAAATCCTGTTAATCACATTGTAGTATACTCCAAAGCAAGAAACTGATATAACAAAAACTCATTGAAACACAATAGCATTTCCTAAGCACATATTGTTAATCACGTCTTTGCTTCAGATAAAAATAATGCAAACTTCTATATCACCTGGTTGAAAAATTTTTATCATTTTATACTACAGTAGGTTTAAAAAAGATAATCAAGGCCATAGAAACCCACTTAGCATATAAAAAGGCAAAATTCAGAATGGAGAAATTGTATTTTTAATGTTGTCTTTGGTAATAATGCTGTCTTTAGTAATAATATAGAGAGCACAAAACTTTTCCAAATCTTTGGATTGTCCTCTCACAATTAACTTGGGACATAGAAAGGGCAAGTATTGGGAGACTCATAAAATGTTAGAGTCCAAAGGCTCCTCTTCATTTAACTGAAGAAAATGGGGTGCAGAGATTGTCCTTTGTTCGTAAGGAAATCAATAGCATATCTAACTCAGGTTGTCTGATTCCTAAACTGGTGTTCTTCACACTACATCCCACTAACTCCCCCCTTAAGGGTCACATTGCAGAGTTAAAGAAACAAATAGAAAGAAATTTGATGGTTTGCATCAGATCACACATTGAGCTACACATATTGTAGATCCACTCCTGGAATCCACACTACTGTATTGCTCTAAGTTAACACCTTAAAACAAATTTTACCCTTTGTTCTAAAAAATTCAGTGTTCACTTAGCAAGGAGCAGAAGAGGCCCTTACTTCCTGACCACTCAACTCCTGCAGCTATTTGAGTCAAAAGACAGGAAGAGACAAAGAAGCAGCAGTACAACTTTAAAATAGCCCCTTTTTGCTTTAGTGGTTCAGCCAATGGACTCACAAAAATAAGGAAGCAATCAGGTTCTAAAGTATTTGTTCTTGTTGATTAGCCATGTCCCAATGCTGGCCTACAAATAAAGAAAAGCTAGTATTAATACTAACACTAATAATAATTATTATTATTAATACTATATTAATACTGTCCCTACTACTAAATTAGTACTAATGCTATAACACAATTACTAATAAAACTATTATTGATAATATAACAACAATACTACTATTATTAGCTAATAATAATACTAACTAATACTAATTCATTTTCAAAAGGCAAATGCAATCAATACTTAGGAGATGAGATTTTGGGGATAGATGGACAGAAAAAAATTTGACTAGGCCAAATATAACGAGCTGTATTGCCTCCCAAAATATTAAGGCATTGGCAAATTAAAATGATGCTTTTTCTGCATTTTGCTTTCCTTACATCAGTATGAGTATGCAATGGAATTGTAATGGGCTAGAGCAGGTCTGGACAATTGAAATAAAGCACAAAATTAAAGAAATTACATGCTTAATTAAGGTAATTACTCAAGCAATTTGTTTTTTTTTTTCCTTTGCTTATATAGCTAAAGCAATCAGTCACAGTTGTGGTCTTACTCTCATAGCTGTGGAATGGCCTCTGAACTCTGATCAGAGTTCTAATATCATTGTAATAAACAGACTCCCTCCCTTGCAAGAGCAAATTCCAAGTTAAGGTAAAAGCAATATAAACCTTCTAAAATTGAATCTTGTCTAAGTAGAAAGGAAAAGAATGTGTGCCTGTATCCTACCATGGTTGCTCCACAATGACACCAGCTGGCAAATGTTTCTGGCTAACAGATTTCAGATCCTGCACAAATTATTAAAATAATAAAAATAATATTTTCAATGTGTATTCATCCACTACTTTTGCCAGTCTAGCAATAAGCCTAACACTATATGTGAAAAACTTTGTTTACTTTATTTTTATGCCTTCATAAAATGTACTGCAATTATTTCTTTTCCTGCTTAATTCTCCCTTATTCCTTTCTGTTATGTCTTCTATTTCACTACTTGATCATTATTTATTTCACTTGGTCCCTAATTCTGTCAGGCAAATTGTTATCTACCAAGATTCAAAGTTTTGGCTATAACAGTCCCCATTTAATCAGATTGAAAAGGGAGACTTCATTTTAACTTCTCTTGTAGCATAAACAACTTTTGTGCTATAAAAGGAAATATCTGGAAAGACAGAGATAGACAAACTGAGCAAACTACAGGGGAAGGTTTTGGTCATTCAGTAATTTTGTAGACACAAGTAGGAAAACAGAAATGTACCTTTAATTGGAGGTGAAAGTTAAAAGAACTTGTCAAGTCATTAACAGCAATAACATCTTCAAAAAATAGAAAACCTCCTATTAACTACACCATAGAGTTTATTTTCTATTTATAAACAAAAAAACCGCCCCCGGTCTAAGCAGTCCTGCCAAAAACCATCCATGCTCTCTGAAACATGGGATGGGGGGGCAGGGTGAGGAAGATGGACTGCTAGAAATTATTGTGAGTAGTCAAAAGGCACTATACAGAAAGAGCAGTATGCAAGAGTTGAGAGGATACTGATGTCCTACACTTTCTAACAGATATGACTACATCCTGCTCTCTAGGTGACCTAGCTCACCTCGGTTAAATACTACATTTTATAGTTATTTAAATTATGTCAGCCATATATTTACTAGAACTGACTTATCAGCATTTTGATGATGGTTCCGAGCCATGTATTTTCTCTCATCCCCTACCATGATGCTTTACACATGCTTCACTTTGCTAATCAGTCAGTAAGCATTTATTAAGCACCTACTTTGTGCCAAGCACTGTGCTAGCATCTGTCTATACAAATACAAGTTTTTAAAAAAAAATACTGACCCTAGCCTCAAGAAGCTTACAATCTAATAAGGGAAGACCACACGCAAAAGGAAACTAAAAATGGGGGTGGGGAAGGAGACTGAGATATGCAGTGTGTGTTGGCACATGTTAAGGAAGTCTAAAGGAGGGTGACTAGGTGGTTCAGTGAACAGAGCACCAGACCTGGAGTCAGGAGGACCTGAGTTCAAATCTGACCTCAGACACTTAACACTTACTAGCCATGTGACCTTGGGCAAGTCACTTAACCCCAATTTCCCTCCAAAAAGCAAAAAAGAAAAAGAAGTCTAAAGGAGACCAATAGCAGGGTAGCCAGTAAGAAATTATAAAAAGATTGTGCAAAGCCCCTTTCTTATTTAATAACCCTGGATCTCATGGCTCTGCCCTCCAGCCAGAGAGTGAGTATCAAGCAGATTTAATATTGCAATATGAGATTTCCCAATGATGAGTTTCCTGAGGGAAGAAGACATAATGTTCCAAAAGCAGGGTATCTGGGAGAAAATGGACAGAAGACTGTGCTGAACCCATTTATTAAACAGAGGACCTGTAACTCAAAGCCCAGGGACTCTATTTACTCCAGTAGATCTGTAGTATAATTACTAAGGCTAGTACCCCTAATTGTGAAGATCATAACCCATTCATGCCTTTTCATCCCTCCAGATATGCCTTCAATAAAGCATTGGGGATGAGAGAAATCCATAGAGTATATTACAAACCTTCCTTTCTATCTCTTTATATTGTGAGGATACCACTGAAACATACAGGTATCCCTCTGGCACCCTTCACTCTTTCTACATGAGTGACATTCCTTATTTTCCAGTCATTCATCTCCTTGGTCCTATATTTTATGCATATGATAAATCATATCAGATTCCTTGAAAGAAATAAAAACACAGATAGTCTTGTTTGGCAATCCTCTGATTGCATCAAAAGGAAATATATGCAGGCCAAAAGTCTACACTTGGCTGTCCAGTGTAGACTTCAAATCAAACAAGGATTTTCTGTGGCAGGTAGTCCTCCAGAGATGCTCCTCTTTGTACCTCACATTATGATAATTGCATCAAAACTTCATGCCATTGCACAGCTTCCTAAATGAAATCTATAACAACTCAAGAAAGTTATACACACACAAAAGCCGAGTGGATAAAGAATATTTATTGTCCAGAATAATATGCATTTAAATCAGTAAGACATAAAGCTTCTCCATCCCTTCATGGACATATTTCTTGGACAAATACTTTATATGAACAATGAACTGGTCCCAGAAATTTAACTTTACACACAGTAAATGAGAAAATAATAAAAATAGTTCATATTTATGTCATGCTTAATGCTTAATAACAGAATTTCATAGGCATTTCATTTAAGCCTCATCTATACGAGATAGGCAGCACAAGTATTATTCCCATTTAGCAGATGCAAAAACTTAGGCTTAGTAAGTAACTTGCCCAAGATCATTTAGCTAGTAAACAGCAAAGCTATAACTTAAATCTTGGTCTTTTGAGTCCAAATCCAGTTCTCTTTTACTGAAGTGAATTTCAATTGAATTTAATTAAATCATAAATGAAAATATATTTGCATTTTATAAGTGGGCTCAAATTTCACAGTCCTTATGGCTAATATCATAGAAGCAAGCTCAGCAAATATATTTTCATTTTCTAATAGCTCTGTCAAATCAAAAGACATTAGTTAAACAGACTATTGGCATTAGAAATAGAAGTTAAAACTCATGTATAATTTATTAATTCATTAGTTGTTCCTCACTTCAGACGTCGACTACACAAGTGATAATAGGTTTTTGAAAGTTGTTTTCTCATTTGCAATCATAAATTCTTAGACCAAAACAAGCTCCTAAGTGGTATTTTAGTATATTGTAAGATCATAGATTTAGAGCCAGAAGGACCTCAGAGGTCATCTGTTTAAAATTTCTCATTTTAAGGATGCTGAGGCTTATAGAATTTAAATGACTTTTCCAAGGTCATACAGTAGTAAGAGAGAGCAGAGATTTTAACCATGGTCTTCTATCCCCAAATCCAGAGTTCCCCACCCCCAGAGACCATACATTATTTTCCTTCATTGGGATAACACTTTAATTGCCCTTTGAAGATATAGATAGTTTAATCTCCTTTAAAATCTCCAGAAAAGTTTCTACATAAAGTTGTATATCATCCTATCTAACTAGTTTTTTCATCACTCTGGAAATTTATATATAACCTAAAGTGTGGTGAACACGTATTTTCTGCTTTAGTATAAATTTTGAACCACTGCTAGTAACTTTTTTATAATGACCTTTCACCTATATATGAACTTGAATATGGTACATTTTCCCATTCTATTGATGAGTGTGTTATACAAGACTGAAATAAATGTCTTGATAAATTTAAGCTATAATATATCTAGTCTTCACTCCTCAATCATAACTGTCACCTTGACATAGGAGGGTATTAGATGATTTTGAAAATATTCGTTCTTTATAAAATCATGCTATCTAGTTATTTCTTAGAATCTATTTCTCTTCAAGGTCATTGCAATATATATATATGCTTGTATATACATACATATACACATATATTCACATCTCTATATGCATATATACATATATGTACATGCATATGATTATTTCCTTTCAGATATAACATTTTAAGCCAATAAATACTTCTTGATCACAGAAGAGCATACTACATTTTGTATAGTATACTATAAAATAAGCACATCCAATATAGCTAGAGATGTTTCTCTAGCTATAATAATTTTCTCTTGGCAGCATATTCTAAGAAATAATTTCTGATAATGTCTCTCTAGTCAAACTAGATTCAAACCCCAGTATTCCAGCTATAGTGTAGTTTATATATTTTATTCAATCTCTTGACATAGTTATTTCTAATATGTGTTGAAAGCAAAAAATAGTCAATGGTCAACACATGTGCTCCATTTATTACATGTAACATGAAGAAAACTGGAGAAAGATACCAATCGCATTAGGTAGATCTCTTGTAAAGGACTTCCAGGAGGGCATGGATAAGAGTTGCACAGGATGAAACAGAATGGAGGGGAATGGGATAACTTTGGATGTAGAACCCAAATCTATAAGATCATAAAGCCATTTGTAAGAACCATTTGTATGGCAACATGTTGTGAACCTCAACCTCATTCATCTGATTTACTCTGATTCAGCTCAAGATGCCCAAATTCAATACACTTTTTTGCACAAAAAGTCATTTTGGAACAGTTGCTTTTTCATTATTCTTCATCTAAGGAGTGTGGCTGACTATTGAGCTCCCTCTCCAGTGAAATGCTCTTAAACATTTAATCGCTAATTCTTTCCAACTATTGTTAGTTGAAGTGTAGCACTTGTAATTTTATAAGGCAATGTTACATCATTTAAGCATGTAACTCTAAGGTGCTGTCCCAATGCAGCAAATGCAAAAACATCTCATTTCCCTGAAAAAAGAAAATTGAAACATCTGTCTTGCTATGACTTTGTTGTGAGTCATTCTATGTGCTAAATGCACAAAATGGTAGAGGGAGAAAAAAAAAACTGAATCATGTGCCTCATGATGGTTACTAATCCAAAATGAGCACATCACCCACTGAGGAGCCAGCTTTCAAGGTTTATTTGTTTATGGTTTAAATGAAACAACAGCCATTTAACTGCTATTCTCTCCTCTTTGTGGTTTCTGCTTTTGAATACAGTAATACAAAAGTGATAGACAGCTGGCCTTGGAGTCAGGAACACATACTACCTCTGACATCTACTATATACGTGACCCTGGGCAAGTTATCAAAAAAAACTTTTTGTAACCAAGAGTTTAGCTTTTTTTAAACTTGGAATCCCTTAAACATATTAAATTACAAGTCTCACACCTCTTCCCCAAAACCCTCACAAACACACACACACACACACACACACACACACACACACATACACACGTGCATTTTTTAAAAGCAGCTCACACTCCCATTTTAGGTAATTTTCCAAATTACTGAAGTGATTAAAATTAACATTTTAATTGATTATCATTTTTAAAATACCAGACACATTCCTCCACCTCAATTAATACAACATAAGAAACATAATTTAACATTTTTCCATTTATGAATTCATCAATTCATTCAGCATTTATTGAGCACATACTAATGTACCAATAGCTGCCATGGATACAAAGACAAAAATGAAACTGCCCTTGTCTAAAAGAACTTGCATTCTATTTGGGGGGAAATTTCATCTTCACAGAAAAAATAAACAAGATAATTTCTGGGAAAGAGCATTAGAAAGCAAGGCAATCAGAATAGGCTTCTTGTACAGGGAGGCATTTGAACTGAGTCATAAAGGAAACTAAGATTCTGCAAGGTAAAAGTGAGAAAAGAGTATGGCAATGACTCAATAGCATAATTATGAACATATTGAATACAAAGATGCCTTCAGAGACTACTGAAATCAAGAGAAATTAGCATGCCATTTTGCAAAATGCCCCCCATCAATTGCACAGATGTTCATGTGCCTTTAGCATAGCCTGGTGATCTGTCTATAAGTACTAAAAATGTGTAGTTATTTGCCCCTATATTATGGAAATGTTCTATTTTCTCTTCTATGTCCTTCTTGTGATTAGTCTTTTTTAATGGTATATCTACTTCTCTGTTCTTGAGTCACATCTCATCCACCGCAGCAACTATGTCAAAGCTTTTCCTCTCCTTATATCCCTAGCTGAGAAAAGAAGAGGAGGAGGAGGAGGAAGAGGAAGAGAGGAGGAGGAGAAAGAGAAGGAGGAGGAGGAAGAAGAGAAGGAGGAGGAGGAGGAAGAGGAAGAGAGGAGGAGGAGGAAGACAGTCTTCTCTTTTACTAACAACTTTGAGGCCATGTGATAGGAGTTGCTTTATCTCCCCTTAGTTCCTTAGTATTCTTCTCCCTTTAAGTTGTAGGATGAGGGTAACAACAAGCTGGAGCAGTTCTTATTGTGACACAAAACTGAGAGGTAAAAAGAAAATAAGAAAGGAGGTGAAAAAACGTCTAGAAGTTTGATTTCTTCAGAAGAGTATGTCTGGAGGATAATGATCCAGATAGTGAAGGGACTCAAAACCATTACTTACAAAGAGGAGGAAGTATGATAGTTCTAGCAAGTGTCCCCTGGAGTCAAAGTATCTGGGTTCAAATATCCCTTCTGCCACTTACTACTTGTGTAACCCCAAGCAAATCACTTAACATTTTCAGCCTCAGTTTACTCATCTGTAAAATGACCTCTAAAGTCCCCTCTATCCCTAGATTTAAGATTTTCTAGGGATTAATAAAAAGAATCTGAGATATATAACCTGAAGAGAAGACTGGTGAAGGGAGATATTATAGTTGATGTCAAATATTTGATAGGTTGTCATGAGGAAGATGAATTAGATATCTTTCTTGACAGAAGCCAGAACTAGAAGCACAAAACAGTATTTGCTGAACAACAAATTTCAGCTCAGTATACAATTTCCTAACAATTAGACCTATCATTTGTATGGCATCTAAGGCATTCCACAACCTCGTTCCATTTTTCTTTTCCAGTCACTTCATGCTACTATCTCATACAACTCTCCTCCACTATCTTTGTATGTTTAAGTCAAACTGAAGTACTTGACCTGACTAGGTAACTAGGTCAATCACCAGTGTTGAGACAGGAAGCAGTTCCATTCCAGAGGAGAGAGGAGAAGAGCATGGCCATTCCTTCAGCCTACATTGACATGTCAGTACAGTCATGGTCCAGATAAATCTTCCTATCTAGAGTGGGCTATTCTTGACTGAGAAGGCTTCAAGCTGGAACGTGAGACAGGAATCAGGGGAGATGAAACGACAGGAGTACAGAAGTAAAGAATGGTGTTAAACATTCCTGAACTCTACCACGACAAGTATCTTTTTCCCCCAGAAAGCAGACCGGGATAGGGGTGAAATTCTAGTCCTTAAATGAGCTTTCCCCTGAAAGAGAAGAATCTAGACGTCTGATAAATTTCCTTCTATCTTTCATTTCCTCTTTCCTATCATTTCCATCTGAAAGTATGGAGATTTAAAGTCTCTATTTTCCTTTTTAAACTTTTTTTTTTTTACCAGTACAGTAGTATGTTATATGGCTTTCTCAAAACAGAAGATAATATCACTCTCAATTTTTCTGCTCACACATTTTTAATTGTCTTCAGAAAATGCAAACAGGGTAGATCCAGTTTGGGGATAATATGGAATAAGTGTATGCATAAGCAGAACTAACTGAAATGTTTAGTTTCCAATTTAAAAGCAAGTGGCTACTTGAGCTATTATTGCATTTTATAAATAATTCTATAAAACTTTCAAAAGCATAATTATAAAAAATAGCAGAAAGTAGGGGTTTCCTTCTAGTCCCCAGCCTAAATAAGTCTTTTATTCAATGTTGTAGCTAAAGTAAATCAGTTTGTTTGAATATGCCTAGAAGCTAGATAATCCCCCTTTTCCCTCAAAGAAACAGACCAGCAGAGACAGAGAAACAGAAAGATAGAGACAATGAGGAACAGAGAGATGGAAGAAACAGTACAGACAGAGAACAAAAGGAGAGGCCTCACACTGAGGTAGCCCCAATTTGGAAAAATAGGCATGATGTGGAAGACTTTCACCTTTTTCCCTAGAGAGAGGAAGGAGTACCAGCTAGCCAACTTTGCTTTACACAGTGACACCTACTGCATTTAGAGAGGAAAAGATTTTACTAGATTTGTTTTCGTTAAGAAGAAAGTGATGACTTCTTTTTCTGTTTCTCCAAAAAAAGTATGGTAAATCTTTTTCTCTTTTTTTATCTGTTCAAAAGGATTTCCCCATAGGGAAGGAAATCTTATATTTCCATAAAATAGGTATAGTTTGAAGTATAATTTGAGTGATACAAAGAAAGTATTTTCTCCAAATTATTTCCCCAAATGCCTGTCATTGATGTTTGAAATCCCACTATTAAATATTAATTCCTTTGGGTTCTCAAATAATCATCTATTAACATATGAATACTCCTTGAAGGAAAATATGAAAGTTTATTAAATTTAACATGGGTTTATTACAGTACTACGGCCCTTTGACTGACTCCAAACTTCACAGAAGTTTCCTCTTAAGAAAAGGATTTGTTCTATAAATCTTGGACTCAGTCAAAAGGCCACACCCAAGGACCTTGAAGGCTATATGTGGGCTCAAGGCCACAGGTTCCCCAGTGCTGTATTCAATCTTTTCCAAACTAAAAGCAAGCGTCTGTAATGGGAATGTAAATTTTAAAGATCTTCCCTGCCCCTAGGCTAAAGTGCATCTGGAGCCTGGGGTGGGAGGCTTGTTTTTCAGTAGATACTTCTTGATTGGCCAGTGAGTCAATAAGGTTATTACATTCTCTGAGCCAGGAGAAGGCTATATAAGCCCTGATGTGTAGCTTTGTTTTAGGGCTCACTTTGAGAAGTGTTCTGTGATTTGATCAGATGAAACTCTGGGAAGCCATTGTCCAGGGCCCCCCTGGCTTTGAAAAACCCAGATATGGTTTGGATTTGGTATGGATATAATGGTTGGACAGTTTGGAAATCTGTCTACTTGATATATTTCTGTCTTGATAATTCTGTCTGTATATTCTGAAGTTTGGGGTGCTGACCTTTTTCCCCTGAACTAGGTAAACAATACATATTTGACTGATTAAAGTAAGCTTGTTAACCCATTTTGAGTTGCTTTCCTTTATCAAAGCAGATCCAAGAACCTGTGTTGGCAGCGACCCTGGGGATGGTGGGGTGCTTGCCGATACTGCATCTCATGGAATGATATGCAAATATTGGAGTTTTGAAAAAAAGAAAGGGATCTATAGTTATTGGGATCACTGCCTAAAGAACACACTGGAATGCAGCCATGCCTTGGAGAGTGGGAGGTGAAAACGAAGTTCAAGTGTAAAGAGAAGGGCACTAAGAGCAAAGATGAAGACAAACTTTCTATTATATTATCGACTTTTAGTGCCTTTCTGGGCCAGCAAGGTGGTACAGTTGTGTTTGTCCTTCATTTTCAAAGAGGACCATGGCAGCAGGGAAATGGTGACATGTCTTGCAGTTGACTTTGATTTGAGTGAGGAAGAACTTTACTGGCTAGATTTCTTTCTTCTTTTCTTCCTTCCTTCCTTCCTTCCTTCCTTCCTTCCTTCCTTCCTTCCTTCCTTCCTTCCTTCCTTCCTTCCTTCCTTTCTTCCTTTCTTTTTCTTTTTCCTTTCACTAAATTTTAAACCCAGCTCACCCTGTAGCTCATAGATTGGACCTTTTGGTTCAATTGGACAAGATAGACAGTAGGTCCCTGCACAAGCTCCACTTAATGACTATATTTTGGGCCCTCCTGTCTTAGAGTAAATGTCAATGGTAACTGTTTCTCTTTAGAACAGCAACCCTAAGGGTCTTCGCCTCCCAGCTTGATTTTCTTCTTTTTTTCTAATTAAAGGGGCCACCCATCCCTTGACTCACTTCTTAAAGAGGCCTACTCACTCAATGGGCATTACCTCACTCTAAGTAAAAAGGCCTTAGCCTAAAAGGGCCAGGGTCTCCCATTGCATCCTGAGTCATCTCCAGTCATCCTGAGGAATATCTGGTCACTGTATCCAGATGGCTCTGGAAGAGAAAGTAAGGCTGGTGCTCTTGCACAGCCCTCCTTACTCAAATCAAAGCCAACTGCAAGTCATGTCATCATTTCCATGATGGTCCCATGGTCCTCTTCAAAAATAAAGGACAAACACAAGGGTGCAGAGGATAGAGTACCCCACCTGGAGTCAGGAAGACATCTTCCTGAGTTCAAATCTGCCCTCAGACACTTAATAACTGTGTAATTCTGGGTAAGTCATTTAACCCTATTTGCCTCAGTTTCCCCATCTATAAAATAAGCTGGAGAAAGAAATGGCAAGCCACTCGAGTATCTTTGCCAAGAAAATCCCAAATGGTGTAATTAAGAGTCAGAGATGACTGAACAACAAAAGTACCTTTTTATTTTCACCAAAAACATACCTTTCTCTTCTCCAGTTCTTTGACAGCAATATGTGAAGCGTAAGTATGAAAACATAATAACAACTCCAAAATCAATAACTCTAGTATGCTCACTTTTACTAAATGAAGATAACTCAAGTATAAATTGGAAAGCAGCTAGTAGAGTATACAGATTTAGGTTTGGCATATAGGTTACATATAATCCTCTCTTCCTTGCTAAACCCTCCACAGGGAAACTATGACCTGATATATGACCTTCACCTAAAATTCTCATAATTCCAATCCAATCAGGTCACCTGTTGGAAAGTTATTGGGATGATTTCTATCCTTCCATCAACATTTTTTCCATAACCTAGCAACTTAAGGGTCACTCTTGGGGGAAAGTGGTGAATTTAGTCAGAGAGTCTAGGTTTAAAATTATTGGCGACCTATGTCACTTTTGGCAAGTCATTCAAACTTGTGTCATAGTCTCAGGTTCTACATTTGTAAAATAAAAGTGGTGTCCTAAATGTTCTGTCTTTAAAGTAATTTCTAACTCTCAATCCATGTTCTTTCTGTTTAACCATGTCCTATCTAATGATTTCTGAATCTCCCTCTGTTCTATAGATAATTCTTTTTATGTCTAATTGTTCATTGTTGTGAGTTCATCTCTCACTTCTTAGAATACTTAGAAAACTCTGAGCAGTAGCTCAGCTCTCTTGGAACCTCTAGAGGGCAACATAAAATCAAGTCTTTGCTGAGGCCTCTAGTGGCCACATAGCTCTTAGAAGAAACAGTTTTGGGGTTTTTTTGTTGCTATTGTTGTTTTTTGTTTGTTTTAAAGGAACTTGATTAAAGTTTTCAAGAGTTGAACTAGGAAAATAGATTTTTTTAAGCAGACCTGTGATTTCATTGGCAGATCTAACTCCTAGGTAAGGAAACTCCATCTGCCAATGTAAATCAGCATCTTCTCTGCAATTTATGGTCTTGAAGAGTTACCTGTGGCACTGAGAGATTAAATGCATTGGTCAGGGACATTCAGCTTGTATACCAGAGGGATAACTTGAAACTAAATATTCTTGATTCCAAGACTAGCTCTCTATCCATAATGCATATTGCTCTTCCCTGGTATAATAAAGAAATAAATTTAAGAACCAAAAGAGCGGTCACTTCTATCTAGCTTATCTGTGATTCAGCATTGTAAAACTTAGGTTCAAATCCCATCTCTGCCACTCCCTACCTCTGTGACCTCAGACAAGTCATTTAACCATTCTTCATCTATAAACCGAAGGTGTTTTGCTAAATCAGAAAAGTTCTTAATTTTTTTGTGTCATGGATTTTGGCAATATGGTGAAGCCCATGCATGCCTTCTCAGAAGAATGTTTTAAAATGCGTAAAATAAAGTACATAGAATACAAAGGAAACCAAATGCATTGAAATAATCATAAAGTTCTTAAAAGTTTATGGACCCTAAGTTAAGACACCTAGACTAGATGGTATATGAAACCTATCTCTATAACTCCCAAGGTCAGTTCTCATCAAAATGAACTGGAGGCTCTCCACTAAGAGGAAGATGTACAAGGACATATATTTTGCACAGGCATCTCTTATAATTTGGTCTCTCCTCTTTGATTCCTTCTCCTGAGTATAGATGTCCGTATTATTTCTATATGTATTAGCTATCCATTTGGCTTCATATAGACTGAAGCTTATATTTTGTCTTCCCCAATGTCACTATACCTCATCTTGGTATCTGAACTCCCTCTCCTGTTATGTTTTCGGCTGCATGAAGATATTGACTCCACCTTCAGTGGCTGTCCTAAATATTTCCCTTTTGCCTATAGTTCGTAGGATATCAGTATGATGAACGCTGAGGTCAGGCATAAGTTGACAAATATTCCTTCAGTTCAGGCCAGCTTTCATAATCAATAAAAGGGCCCTCTCAGGATGTGGTAGTATAGAGAAGTATTTTCTGAATGCCAGTCAAAAGAGAAGTTTTACTAGTCCATAAAGCTTTTATTATCAAAGATTCTTACTTATCCAAACCTATAAACTTTAAAAACTAACCACCTTACATCCTGATATTTACAAACCCAGTTCTTCCCTTCTCCTCAAATCATGATCCCTACCTCCTGAGCTGGGAAAATCTAATGCACTTGGGCTTCAGAGGGAGGAGCAATAGAGAATCTAGACATTTTATCATGCTGCAGTATAGTTTAAAAGGGCCAACATTCTCCTGTCAATGTGCAAATTCAGGCATCTAGAGGACTTTCCAATAACCTCAAATCCCTCTTCGTAAGTCCCCTGAACCTTAGAGAAAAAAAAAAGGCACAGAAGCAAATAAAGTCCTAGGAATACACTTGGATGTGCCATAATTCTTCAAGAGAAATATGCAGACTAACTCCAATAATGACCCTGAGTGGAGTATATTTACTGATTATTGAATAATTTATATTTGAAGTTCTTCCCTTGCCTACACAAGCAAACAAACAAGATTAATAGTATAAACAATTTTCATTAAAGTTTATAGGATGGTATCCTCAAAATAACCCTGTGATACAGGCATGCAAATATTACTATCCCTACATTATAGACTACAAACTGAGACACTAAAAAGTTAATTAGCTTTCCATTATCACACTCTGAAGTAGAATCTCTGACACAAAACCAGACAATTTTCTATATGTGTTTATATGCTAGTGTGTATTTACATGTGTGTGTGTGTGTCAAAGGGAGGACCTAGAAGTGACTATGTAGATAAAGTATACCAATTCCTCGTCCTAGCTCACTATAATCATAGGAAATCAGGGAAGAAGCAACTAGTACTGGAGATGAATTCAGAATCTTTTAGAAATAGTCGAGTCCTTAAGTCTAAAAGGATAGTAAGTATATGAAAAGAAAATATTTATTTATTCTCTTACCCTAATTATTTTATCACTAGATTTATTATCTATATTTACTGTTTCAAGTATATCTTTTCACGATAACTATAACAGTTATAGTTAATGGTTCTTCCTTGTTTCGGCCTCCCTACTGATCAGTAAAGGTGAAACTTCTGGATGTTTGAGGATTGTTTATTTTGCATTAAATGTATTTTTTTAATTAACAAAGATGTATTTTGTCAATTTCTCCTCTCCTCATTGAAAAAAGAAAAGGGAAAACTAAACCCTCATAACAAATATGCAGAGTCAAGCGATATAAATTCCTATATTATCATTATTCAAAAAAAGATATATTTCTCATTTTGCATCCTAAATCCTATTATTGTTCTGTCAGAAGATGGGTAGTTTGCTTCATAACCCATCCTCTGGAACTGTGATTGGCATTGATCAAAAATCTTAAACCTTTCATTGTTGTTTGTTATTATAATATTGTGGTTCTGCTCTCTTTTATCCTTCCTTATGGTATAGTAATATCCCATTGCATCTATGTACCATAATCTGTTCAGCCATTCCTTCACTGATAGGTAGTGCCTTAGTTTCCAGTTCTTTGCCATCAGGAAAAGGGTTTCTATAAATATTTTTAAAATGAATGTCTCTTTTTTGCTTTCTGGCACAACTGAAGTATATTATAACCCAGACGGGAACCAAAGGATTGACTCTCTTAGCGGGTGAGACTCTGCCTACAAAGAACCAAGGATTATATAATTTAGAAATTGCAAAGCAGTAACCAGGAAGAGAACAAAGGCTTTGGTTGAACCTTTTATAAAACTCACTCCTTGTTAATAATTGTTAGTATTAATCACAGTCTTTTTTTTTCTCCTAGTACCCCATATTCATACACAAATCAAAAAAGCCCCATGAAGAAATCTTAGGTACATAAAAATAGTCCTGACAAGAAGTAGAACATACCCAACTTAGAATACCTTACTGATCATAGCAGTTTACCACTGGCCAGTGAAGGGATGAACTCTCCAAAAATCTAGGCCCTATGTTTAAAAAGAGCCCTACAACCAAAGCGTTTGTTCTCTTCTTTGCTACTGCTCTGCAACTTCTAAATCATGCGATCCCAGGAAAGTGACTTAATTTTTCCAGACATAAGATTCCAGCTGGCATATAGAGGCTGGCTACCAGACAGTAAATGGTCAGATTCTTTAAAAATCCAGGCCTTTTAAAAAAAATAATCCTATGAAGAATTCTCAGTCACCCCTCTCATTACCACTGTGAAGAAATCCCCAGCACACTGACTGGGGCTAATACTAACAAGTATTCACGAGCAATAGGTTTTATAGAAGGCTACAATCAAAGTCTTTGCTCTCTTCCATGTTATTGCTCTGCAACTTTTAAATTGGATAATCCCAGGAAAGTCCCTTAGGTTTTTTGGACCACAGCTACCACATAGATAAAATTAAGTGGGTGGGATTACTAAATGATCTCTAAGGTCTCTTCCAACACTTAATCCCAGAATACCAGATGGCGTTGTTAGGTATACACTAATAGAAATTAGGATTAAATTTCCTTATAGGTAAATTTCCACAATGATTTAATAGCCTTCAGTCAAGTTTTTAGCTTATTCCCACAACCCCAATGACACATATAGACACATGAATGCTTTTCAGAGCTCCTCTGGAAAATACACAAAAAATTTCTCCCTCTGGTCCTCCTATACTTGATTCCTAAAGTAAGAAACCTCAAGGAACCACACAAAAATTACACAGGGAGTAGAAAAATTAAATTAAATTAACATTAACATTGAGGGTTCAAAAGATACATTGATCCTCCTGTGATTTCAACCTGCTATTCAGAAAAAAATATATACCTGAATGATGCTGCAACCTCTATGGCATGTTCAGAAACAAAGCAGCTGGTTTAGCAGCAGCAATAAACTTCTGACACAGCTTTTTTTTAATGCCTACCTGTAATTAGCCCCTCCATGGGCATAATTACCAGCACCTGCCCCCAAACTACTGGCATGAGCTACCCTGCATGCTAATACTCACTGATAACAAATATGATTCTTATGCTGATATATAGGATCACTCTATAGAATACAGAGTATGCATAGACCTTAGAGAATATCTAGTTCAACACATTTATTTAATAAAAAAAGAAAACTAATGCCCAAAAATGTTAAATCCCAGAAAGTCCAAGAAATAGTAAGTAGTAAAACCATAGTAAGTAGTAGAGAACCCAGGTTCTCTCATTCCAAATGCTTTAAACTTTACAAAAACTTTACACTGTAACTTTATATTGTAAATTCTCTTAAGAAAGGCATTTCTAACAAGTTAGTAAATAAGACAGTCTTATCTATGAGCCCTATTTACTTATCATTAGTGAAAACTTTGGTCTATTTTGCTATCAGATTAGAGCAGAAGCTCTTCAGAGTTTCCATGGACATAGAACAAAAATGGGTTTACAAACACACCCCTATGTATTTAAATCTCAAAGTAAAAAACCTCAGGGAACCACACAAAACTCACATATGATGTAGAAAAGAGACCAAAGTACTATATCATTAAGGGTCCAGAAGATACCCTCAGTCATTTCATTCAGTCATCCACAATATATACATCATTGTAATTCCAACTATGATAAGAGTCACGAGAGAGATATAAAATTGAGAGGGGGAGAGATCATTTCTGTTTTGGGAGCTCAAAGAAGTCTTAATGGAAGATGTGGCATCTGAACTTGGCTTTGAAGGCTAAGACAGATTTCAGTAGGTTGATATGTGGAAGCAGAATTCTAAGTCAACAGAATGGCATGAATGAGTTGTTAAGGAAGTAGAAAAGTGGAAGACCTCTTAGAGCAAATGTTGGGAATATGTACAGTAAGAGTAGAGGATCCTGAATTGTTTTCCATATTTTGCTTCATATTTTTCCTTCTTCTGATGCGAAGAATACTAGAAGTGCACTGAGAGGACCTGGGTTCAAACACCACCTCCACTACTTCCAGCTTTTATCTTTAATCAAGTCTCTCAACATCTCTGAGACTCATCTGTTGCGTAAGATAATCAGACTAGATTAACTCTAAGTTCTTTTTTCTCAGTTCCAGGTCCCATTATCGTATTATATTTCATAAAACATAAGTCTGTCCCTAGTTACTTCTTAATCATCAAAACAACATGGAAGTCTGTAGGCGATTTGGGAGACAGTGAGGAACCTCCACTTAAGAATTCATTTTCCATTTATATTCCAGTTACAACATAGGTATCATTTTTTTTCATTTCTGAAAATTCCATTCTTCTTTATGTTCTCAGGTGAATACTCTTTCATCCCTACCACCCTATTTACAATGGTCTTTGCAGTTCATTACTTTCTACCACATACATGGCTTCTTGTTGATGCATCCCATGGGTAGCATAGCCAAGCCTACCCTGTTTTGAATATTCATGACTCCTCCTGTGCAATGAAAATATAACCCAAGTCCAACAGCTGTCAACACTAGAAAATTCTTTTTTTCTAAGATTAAGATTATAGGGTACACCTGCAGATAAATGTTATTACATCTTTCTAGGCACATCTATTAAGCAAAGAGATATTATAGTCATCGATTCCCACAAAATCTGTTAATAACCAACAGCATCAGGTGCACACAAGTAGAAGGTAGTTAAGGACACCCTGCTACTGCCAAGAACAATCCCCTGGAGCCTCTCCTTCCTAATCTTTTACTCCCACAAATACATAAGACAAGAAAGTAAGTGCAGAACTAATGTAAAACCCAGGGGGCAGAAAGTAATAGGAAACTAAACTACTCAAGCTTCCCAGCTCTCTGGAGAAAATCACTTCTAAACAATTACGGTACATTTTGTTAGCATCATTTTCTCCAAGCCAATAAGCAGTATAGTTTCAGGATAACAAGGGAAAAGTACAAGAAAATGGTGGAATGCAAAAGAAAACTTTGAGTTGAATTTTTTGGTTAAATAAAAGTTAATTATTTTTCATCAGTTGATTTACAAAAAAACTTCCCACATCTGTTAAAAATTAATTTAAATGTTCATTGTGACCTTTGGATTGCATCATTCTTGTCAATGTCTGCAAAATAGTGGCTTATATGACATCAGAACTAAGACAACCTTACTGTAAGCTTCATCATGATTGTATATTATCAAAATTATCATAGAGAAACATAGATGGATAATCTACTCTGCAAAGCATAATATTCATTAGAGGGGAGGGAGACAAACATGTTGAGAAGACTGAAGGCATTGCTTACATATGCAAGAGGGTACCACCATTAGACAAATGATGACAATCAGTCCTACATTTACTTTACACTACATTTAGGAAATATGTCCTCACCTATCTCAAAACCAGAAGGAAAGAGGATCTGCAATGAAACTGTTGGATGAAATTCAACAAGGCAAAACATACCTTCTCTCAGAACAAGTATCTTAGAGTTGTAAGCATTTGCCACAACCATGGTAAACCACTATGTTTTATATGTTCCAGTTATAGATGGTGATAAACATACTTGTGGAATCTCCAAAATGTCTTTCCTCAGCATCCCTTTGGAGAATAATGAAAAAACAGCCCCAAAGAGAATCTGTAACAATAGTTGGCAGTTCTTCTATAACCCTTTTAGTTTACTAAACACTTCTCACTCTCTGAGGTTTTGGTGAATAGTTATACATAGGATTTTGGGTAGTAGTTAGTACCTGCTGATAATCACTAGGATTTAAAATAAAGTTACCAAAAGAAAAAATGAACATCATCATCCTTCAATTTTAAGCTAAAAATAATAATTAAATGTTTACTGTAAGGTACTAGGTAAGTACAAAAGTATATACACAATAATCTCTGTTCTTACAAAGCTTTCATTATGATAAGAGAAAAATGTATGTGTATGTAAGTGTATATTCATACACCTACATGTATGTGCATGCACATATACTCATATATACCCATATATGTATACATACATATAAGGGTATATGTTTATATATACATATATGTATGTATGTTTGTGTGTGTGTATAAAACTTTGTACATACATAGGAATTATACAAAGTCTCATGACTCAAGGTAAGAAATATTTTTGTATTAGGGTTCAGGACAGGGAAGCAATCAAAAGAGTCTTCATGAAGTGATATTTAAACTAGGTCTTTAAGTATCCTTTGAGAAGAGTAAGAGTTGATAAGATGGTCATGGACTATGTAGCAGTCCAATGAGCCTGGTTATTCAGTCCTCTTTTACCTATGAAATATTCTTTCAACAGGGTGTCTCTATTTCATGGTTTAACATATTCCTACTCACGGGCCTTAACCCTGATACTCCTTGAAACTGTTCCTTTCTTATGCTTCTGGTAAAAATAAAAAGCCAATTCCAAAGCAAATCATGACCAGAGAACAAATGAAAAAGCATTTATGAAGTACTTACTACATTCCAGTTATGGTCCTAAACTCTAGAGATACAAATATGGAGAGGAACCATCCATGCTGCCAAGGAACTATATTCTGATAGGAAGAGGCAATACAAACAGGATAGCAGTGACCAGGGAAAGGTTCTGGTCTAGGGAACAATAAAAATAGTAAATAGATCTATAGGGCAGTCAACTGACTGCCCCCTTTTCAGAAGCAGTGTTGTTATTGATTTGATTACTATACCCAAAGGAAGATAAGTTGGATAGTAATGTCTGTGTGTGGTAACAAAAAGATGACAAAATGACCTGGATGGACATGTAGATGAGATGTGAAGGTGAATATATTGTATATTAAGAGGACACTTTATCACTAATCAAGATAGTTGAACCTGGGCAAGTGGGGTACAGAGTATGGGGGAGGGCTAAGGAGGAGGGCAGTGTTCCAAATATTTCAAAGATTAGTCTATCAATATCCTGAGGAACTGAGAGCATGGATTCTGGAGGTCCATTTCAAAGGTTTAGTGTATAATATGTTGGCCCAGGTAGGGAGAAGCATGAGAGTAGCAACAGGCATAGAGATGGAAAGATGTCCTTGATGGACATCTGGAAGGGTAAAGGTAAAAGATAAAATATGATCTGGGACCCAGAGCCATGCCTGATTCCTAACCTGCCTTGAACCTGAAAGCCTATTACCTAACTGACACAACTTTATTCACGGGTCGGCTTGTTTGCAATATAATTTCAATTAGACCTTCATTTGAGAGACTCCATTAGAGAATACTTGCCTCAAATCAAATAAAATTCTGTTTATACATACACACACACACACACACACACACACATACATATTTATAGCAATGCCTGGTGAAAAGTAGACTCTCTATAAATGCTTATTTGTTCCCCTTTTTCCTATGACTCAAATATAAAAAAATCACAGTAACACACACTAGCTATGTCAAAACAACCAGAAACTTAGCTATGTCAACCTAGCCAAGAAACTTAACCTCTCAAGGTCCTAGGCAACATTCTAAAATGACAGTTGCCATGGTAAAGGTCATTTACTCACCAAAAACCAAACTGCCTTAATAAAACAATAGATGTGGACTATTTTTAAAGGGTTAGAACCCTGTGATGTTGTATTTATTTTTTTAATGTAAAAAAGCTGGCTCATGACTACACCTTTTATGGATTCATGCTCCTAGAGACTGTATAAAATCCTAACTTATTAAGCTAGCCCATTACACTGTTATTTAGTCACTGCAATAGTGTCCAACTCTTCATGACCCCATTTAGGGTTTTCTTGGCAAAGATAGAGTGGTTTACCATTTCCTTCTCTGGCTCATTTTATAGATGAGGAAACAAAGGCAAACAGGGTTAAATGACTTGCCCAGGTTCATTCAGCTAGTGAGTGTCTGAGGTCAGATTTCAACTCAGGAAGATGAGTCTTCCTGACTCCAGGCCCAGCACTATATCCACTGTGCCACCTAGCTGCCTGTTATACTGCCTAACCTTAGAAAAGCAGGTTCTCGGGGTGGCCAGGTGGCTCAGCGAGTAAGAGCACCGGCTCCAGTGTCGGGATGACCTGGGGATCAAATCTGGGCTCATATACTTAGCACCACACCCAGAAATAACTGGCCGTGTAACCTTGAGCAAGTTACTTAACCCCAGTTGCTTAAAAAAAAAAAAAAGAAAAGAAAAGCAGGTTCTTCAGTTGGATGAAGGCTAGAGTCTACCATAATAGACTCTAGACTTAAAATCCCATCTGCTAGTCACCCAACCAAATGTGCCATCATTTTATGGATGACCCAGAAGCAGATGATGCGATACAACATATCCTAGTGTACTTGACTATTTATGGGTCAGTCCTAACTATAGGCAAAGTATGCATGTTCTTGCTGTATATCTACAATAATATGTGACCCCAATTAAAATAGCAATGAAAGTGGACTCCATGGGGCAGCTAGGTGGTGCAGTGAATATAGCACCAGCCCTGGAGTCAGGAGGACCTGAGTTCAAATCCAGCCTCAGACACTTATCACAAAACTAGCCATGTGACCTTGGGCAAATCACTTAACCCCAATTGCCTTACCTTCCCCTCTTCAAAATGCAAAAAAAGAAAGAAAGAAAGAAAGAAAGAAAGAAAGAAAGAAAGAAAGAAAGAAAGAAAGAAAGAAAGAAAGAAAGAAAGAAAGAAAGAAAGAAAGAAAGAAAGAAAGAAAGAAAGAAAGAAAGAAAGAAAGAAAGAAAGAAAGCAGGCTCCTTCTTTGACTCAAACCTAAACCCTGACTCAAAGTCCCACTGGACTGACATAGATGATAGTTACTTTGCTACCTCATTTAGACACATAGACTATATACTCTTCTCAGTCACTTTGGTCTCCTGAATTTTGGAAGGCAGTGTGGTATAATAGAAAGGATACTGGTTCCAGTGTCACAGGAAATGGATTCAAATGCCACCTCTAATACTTATTAGCTTTTTGACCTTGGGTAATTCAATTAACCACCCTGGGCTACAGTTTCCTCAGCTGCAAAATGAGTGAGTAAAGTTAGGTAGTCTCTGGTGTCCCTTCCAGCCCATGGCATAGCCGGCAAATTTCAAAGCTGGTAGTATTCACCTTTATTTTTAACTCTTCCTATAGGGACTGAATTCACAATACACCAGAAACACTGCTT
The DNA here is from genome assembly GCF_028583685.1 of Petaurus breviceps papuanus. NCBI lineage: Eukaryota > Metazoa > Chordata > Mammalia > Diprotodontia > Petauridae > Petaurus > Petaurus breviceps. The sequence continues at coordinate 14,806,328 of NW_027187332.1, read as the reverse complement.
CAAAGACTGACTGCATATTTAATTGTGATAAACATTATGATTTTCTAGTTAGTGTACTTATAAAATTATTATTCCTTCATTTTTAACATTTAAAAAATTGAGTTTGAATTTCTCTTTCTTCATACATACATGTGAAACTATGCAATACATTTTCATATTAGCCATGTTTTTTTTAAAAAGGCAAAAAATAAAATTTAAAAATTATACTTTAATTTGCACTCAGAGTTCATCAGTTCTCTCTCTGGAGATGGATAACATTTTTCATCATGGATCCATTGGCATTGTCTTGGATCAAAGTAGCAAAATCTTTCACGGTTGACCACTGTTAAAATATTGCTGACTATGTATAATGATCTCCCAGTTCTGCTCATTTCATTCTGCATCAATTCATGCAGGTCTTCCCAGGTGTTCCTGAAACAATCTCGGTCATCATTTCTTATAGAACAAAAGAATTCCATCAGAATAATATACCCCAACTTGTTCAGCCATTCCCCAATGGATGAACATGCCCTCAATTCCCAATTCTTTACCGCCATGATGAGAACTCATTATAAATATTTTTGTATGTATAAGTCCTTTATTTTGTCTGGGGGAGTGGGATCTCTCTGTGACACAGAACTAGTAGTGCTATTGCTGGATCAAAGGGTATGCAGTGTTGTACGCTTTGGGAAATAGTTCCAAATTATTCTCCAGAATGGTTAGACCAGTTTACAACTCTACCAACAATGCATTAGTGTCCCTGTTTTTTTTTTCCTCATTGGTTTACTGCTAACAAACTTTTATGATAACATATACTTTAATAATAAACAATTAATATGAACAGTATTTTGATTTAGTGCTTCCTTTCAAGTATACAACAAGACAGTAACCACTACAGTTAAGATCAAGTGGCAAATGGGACAGCTAGGTGGCATAGTGAATCAGAACACCAGTCCTGGAGTCAGGAGGACCTGAGTTCAAATCCAGACTTAGACACTTAACACAAAAACTAGTCATGTGACCTTGGGCAATTCACTTAATCCCAATTGCCCTACCTTCCCCCCTCCAAAAAGAAAGGAAGGAAGGAAGGAAGGAAGGAAGGAAGAAAGAAAGAAAGAAAGAAAGAAAGAAAGAAAGAAAGAAAGAAAG
>NW_027187332.1:14802379-14805190 GCF_028583685.1 Petaurus breviceps papuanus | reverse complement strand
GAAAGAAAGAAAGAAAGAAAGAAAGAAAGAAAGAAAGAAAGAAAGAAGAGAAAAGAAAGAGAGAGAAAGGGTCTAGTGGAGGAGAGGGGGCCCGGGTTGGCATGACTCAGAGTGTGACACAGGAGTCACCTATGAAGTCACACTGGCCCTAATATATTCCCTTTCTAAACTTCAGGTGAAGGACTATCAACCTTTCAACAGGCTACCATATCCTTTCTGGGCACCAGAGAATGCTCAAAACTACGCTATTCCTTTTAAAGGCAACTAGCTGCTTTGTCTCCCACCTGCCTTGGGGGCAGTTCGGTGGTTTAGTGGATAGCATATTGGGACTGGAATCAGAAAGATCTGAGTTTAAATGTGGTCTCAGTTACTTACTAGCTATGTGACCCAGGCCAAGTCATTTAACCTGTTTCCTTCACTGGTAATAGTAGTACCTACCTCACAGGCTGTTGTGAAGATGAAATGAGATAGTAGTGGTAAAGTACTTCACACAGTGCTTGGCCCATTGCAGGGTATTTAATAAATTGTTTTTTTCCTCCTGTGGCTGAAAATGTCTTTGCCCCCTTTACAAGCTTTCTTGTTTGTATTTAATGAATGAATACGTAAATATTAAAGTACTAGTTGCTTCTATTACCTTGGCTCAGCACCGGTTTTATAGGAATAACTCTCTTCATTTCTCTCATGTGTAGCCTCAAAGAATTTAGGCATATAGGTTACTGCAGTTTAATTTGAATAAAATTAAGTGAGTGTAAAGTCTGCTTATCTATTTCCCACATGATTGTAAGCTACTCTAGCTGATATGGACATCTCTCTGCTCCTTCTTTTTTTCCTTTAACACATTCTTTTCTGTTGGGGATTTGTCATTCAGTCCCATGGCACATGTAAGTAGAGGTGAAGTAAGAGCACTAGCTAAGTTCCCCAAGGACAAAGAAGGAAGACACAAAGATTGCCCCTGGCTCACTTAGTCTAATCATAGCCTATGATTAGGAGACATTTTTGAAATTGTTGAAAGTTTCAGAAGCCCTGAACAATAGTTGTAGCAACTTCTTTCCCCTGATGTTAGACTAGGCCACACACGGTCCCTTGATAGCATCTTTACTGGTCAGTCAGTCAATAAGAATTGATTTCAACCATAATATGTGAGTGGCAGTGTTCTCAGTGCAAGGAATACAAAGAAAAGCTAAAATAGTCTCACATTTCAATGGGGAAGACAACATGCAAATAGCTCTTTACATGCGAGATGTGTATAATGTAAATGTAAAAACCTATGAGGGAAGGGATAGGTATCTATGGAAGGGAGGATTGGAAAAAGGCCTTCTGAGGGAAGTAGGATTTGAGTTGTACCTTGAAGGAATCTAAGAAAGCTAGAAGTGGGATAGAGGAGGAACAACTGTCCAAGCTAGTGGGACAGCCAGCGTGAAAGACAGCGTCACGTACAAGGAACAGCAAGTAGGCTAACGTAGATGGATTGTAAAGAATGCGGAATGTATTGTTTAAAAAGATTAGACAGGTCAAGAGGAAAAATGTTACAAAGAACTTCAAATGAGAGAGGAGTTTATCTTTGATCCTAAGGGTAATAGGAATTAATGAAGTGCTGGGAGAGGTGACATTGTTACACCTGTGCTTTAGAAAGTTGAATAACCAGATTGGCTTATAGGGTGATGAGTTTTCCAGCCATTGTAACTCCCAAAAATGACCTACTAAATTATTGATGAGTTACAAACTGTATGGGTGAAGAGGAAAGCAGACCAATAAAATAATAGCTCCTTCATGTAGTTAAGTAAATATTATGAATACATACAAAATATTGCATTTTAGACTCCTTTTCAGACACAAGGGTTTCTTGGCAGAACATAAAAGGTTATAGTATCCTGAATTAGATTCCCATAATTTCATCATCAGAAATTTGCCATATTTTAAAATGAGTTTGAAGTGAAAAAATTCTCAGTTGTTCCTGAATGAGAAACTCTTGAAATTATTTTAGTGCAAATTGGGACTTTAGATCCTTTGGTACAATATTAGTTCCAACATTACACTTACTATAATATTAAAATTCTTTTTAAATTTGAGAATAGCATCTCCCTGTGGTATATTATTTATTCTACTACATATGGAATGTTTCATTTAATAGAGATATCATTTGAGGAGGGAAAAGATTGGTGACCATATGCATTACTATACCATCTGGGGCTTTAGAAGCCTGGTGTCAAGGCCCTTTTTTTTTTTAGCAGAAAATCATTTAACTACTCTGACATTTTTCAACTGTTACAGATAAAGAATAAAAATTAAAAATACCCATTACATATTCTTTATTTTACTGATACTTGTAAGTTATTACCTATGAGAAATACAATGGGAAAACTTGGCAAGATGACATATTGCCTTGAGAGAGCACACAGTGAACATTAGAGAGATATTATAGAAAAAATACTTTATTACTTATCACTTGTTAATATTGTTTGAACCTAGATTTATGTGGCTAGAAAACTAACCCAAAAGCTTATGGTAGAGTCTGAACTCAGAGAAACTTCAGGGAAAATTTAAATCCCACTCAATGATTGTCTTAGATCCACTCAGGCCTTATTTTAGGTCCACCCAAAGTTTGCATTTTGGGTTCCTCTCAAAGCTTATATTTTAGGTTGCTGTAAGGGTTATGGGATTTAAAGATCTCCCATGCCCCATGGACGTGCTGACATAGCAGAGCAAGAGAAAGTGAAAAGCCGAGCTAACGGTCCTGCGGTTGGCAGTTGGCGGCGGTTGCCTTTTTTTTTTTTTTTTTGAGTTAGGACTCCTGCTGAGGACTGCCAGGGG
>NW_027187332.1:14776628-14802369 GCF_028583685.1 Petaurus breviceps papuanus | reverse complement strand
TTCCCCATATGGCAAACCTGACGTATTTTGTGATGGATAATTATATCAGCATATTTGTAATCTCTATAGGCATTGTGAATATGGCATTGCTGATACAGTTGCCCAAATTAGATTGATTTACCTACTGATACAAACCCAAAGCTGCCCTTCTCTGAAGACTGCCAGCTCCCTACATGAGGCCAATCAGACAAATGTCTGAATTCTATACAATATATAAACCTTGCAGAAAATGGAGGAGAAATCATACCTCTTTCTGCTTTTCTTCTCTACCAAATTATAAAAAAAAAAAAACTTTCTAAAAATCTTTCTGATTTTGGTATTCATTCTTGTGACTCACAATGCTAATGAGATTAAAGTGTAGGACCTATCACAGCGATGTTAGTACTTTGAGGCATAGCTCAGAGTGTGAGTATTCCCTCACTTTGGAATGCAGCTGATGTTCACGCTAATCCAGACATTTTAAAAATGATCAGGGTTGTCTGAGAATTCAATAGTTTCCCAACACTGGAGCCAGTGCTCCTACTCGCTGAGCCGAATTCAATAGTTTCTACTGTTGCTCCAGTCTTTCCAGAAAAGCCATGGTTACTTTGCATCCTCATACAGGAAAGATGACACTACTGGCTATAGAGTCCAAGGACACAGGTTTGAAACTCACCTCTGCTCCTTACTAGTCCTTACTACTTCTATGACCTTGGGCAAGTCACTTACCCAACTTGAACCTCAATTTTCTTATCTGTAAAATGAGGGTGTTGAAATAGATGGCCTTCCAACTCCAGAGATACATTCCTTTATCTCTACACTCCTTTATGCTGCTGCCTAGGACTTTTTGAGATCATAAAATTAGAGAATCTCAGAGTTGGAGGGGACCTTAGAGTTAGGTTGGTCCAACCTCTACCTGAACATTAATCCCTTCTACAACATTCTCAACAAATGGCCATCAAGCATCTATTTTGGTTTTTCTTTTTTGTCTTTATTAACTTGTTTGTTTACTTTTAGTTTACATGATTCAGTTCCAAAATCCCTTGAGTTTCTAATTTTCTCCCCCTCCCTCTTCACCCCACACCCCTGCCCCTGTGGCATGCAATCAAGCATAAGATCTGCAAATACTTCCACATTAGACATTAGTCAGGTTATGAAGAAGGATTGTAATGGATGGAATGAACAATGGGAAAGAGGAAACGAAACCAGACAAGAAAAAGAAAGAGAGCAGGTAATTTGCTTCAATCTGCATTCAAACTCTGTTCTTTATAGTTCTTTCTCTGAATGTAAACATCTCTCTCCATCATGAATCTTCTGGAGTTGTACTATAACCCTGCAATGCTAAGAATAATCCAGTCTATCAAAGCTGGTCATCACACATATGTTGTATCTGTAACTGTGGACAAATTTCTTCTGGTTCTGCTCTTCTCACTCAGCATCAGGTCATATAAGCCTGGTAAATACGAAGTCCATCTGCTCCTCATTTTTTATAGCACAGTAGTCTCCCATTACATTCATATACCACAATTTGTTTAGCCATTCCACAATTGATGGGAATTCCCTTAATTTCCAATGTTTGCCACCACAAAAAGAGCTGCTATAAATATTTTTGTACATATGGGTCTTCCACTTTTATGATCCCTTTGGGATACAACCCTAGAAGTGGTATTGCTGGGTCAAAGGGTATGCAATTATTTATAGCCCTTTGGGCATAGTTCCTGATTGCTCTCCAGAATGGTTGAATCAGTTCACAACTCCACCAACAATTCATTAGTGTTCAAATTTTTCCACATCCTCTCCAGAATTTGTCATTTTCCTGTTTTATCATCTTAGCAAATCTGACCAGTGAGATGTGGTACCTCAGAGTTGTTTGGATTTGCATTTCTCTAATCAATAGTGATTTAGAGCATGTTTTCATATGCTTGTAGATATCTTTAATTTCTTCCTCTGAAAACTACCTGTTCATATCCTTTGACCATTTATCAGTTGGGGAATGACTTGTATTCTTATAGACTTGACTCAATTCTTTGTATATGTTAGAAATGAGGCCTTTATCAGGGACATGGGTTGTATAAATTTGTTACCAATTTCCTAATTCCCTCTTAATCTTGGTTACATTGGATTTGTTTATATAGAAACTTTTTGATTTAATGTAATCAATATTATCCATTTTGCATTTTATACTGCACTCTATTTCTTGTTTGGTGATAAAGTCTTCCCCTGCTGAGGATTTATGTGGGTTTATTTTACATTCTGCAACTTTGCCAAATTTATTTATTGTCTCAAGTAGATTTTTTTACTTGATTCTCTAGGATTCTCTAAGTATATCATCATATCATCTGCAAAGAGTGATAGCTTAGTCTCTTCTTTGCCTAATTTGATTCCTTTGATTTCTTTTTCTTCTCTAATTGCTACTGCTAACATTTCTAGTGCCAGAATGAATAAGAGGGGTGATAGTGGACATCCTTGTTTCACCCCTGATCTTATTGGAAATGCTTCTAGCTTATCCCCATTATATATAATACTTGCTGATGGCTTTAAATAGTTGATACAAATTATTTTAAGGAAGACTCAATTGATTCCTATACTTTCTAGTGTTTTCAACAGGAATGGATGTTGCATTTTGTCAAAAGCCTTTTCTGCATCTATTGAGATAATGGTGTGGTTTCTGCTATTTTTATTGTTGATATGATCAATTATACTGATGGTTTTCCTAATATTAAACCATACTTGCATTCCTGGAATATATCCTACTGATCGAATTGTATTATTCTTGTGATAAGCTGCTGTAGTCTTTTTGCTAATATTTTATTTAAATTTTTTACATCTATATTCCTGAGGGAAATTGGTCTATAATTTTTTCTCTGTTTTATCTCTTCCTGATTTACATATCAGTACCATATCTGTGTGATAAGAAGAATTTGGTAGGACTCCTTCATCACTAATTTTCCCAAATACCGTGTTTCCTCAATAATAAGACACTGTCTTATTATTTTTTTTTTGGACAGAAAAACACCAGAGGGCTTATTTTCAGGGGAGGGCTTATTTTAATGAACATTGACAGCAATTTTAATAAACAGGTAAATGTGAACAAAAAAATGTACCTTTATTCAATAAGCAAATCACTGGGGAAGAACAGGATGATGCTCTCACTGCTGCAGCTCTGATTGGATGCAGCTCGGAGCTCGGCGTGCGTTTCACGGGGGGGGGGGGGGGGTAGCGCAGGGGATCACCTTCACTACAGTAGCAATCTCAATAGGGTTTATTTTCGGGGGAGGGCTTATTTTAGAGGAATCTTACACAGTAAGGGGAGGGCTTATTTTCGGGATAGGTCTTATTATCGGGGAAACATGGTAGTTTGTAGAGTATTGGAACAAATTCTTCTTTAAATGTTTGATAGAATTCACTAGTAAATTCATCTCGCCATGGAGATTTTTTCCTAGGGAGATCTCTGATGGCTTATTCAATTTCTTTTTCTGAAATGGAGTTATTTAAGTAATTTAATTCCTCTTCAGTTAATCCAGGCAATTTATATTTTTGTACATATTCATCCATTTCACTAAGATTGTCAAATTTATGTGCATACAATTTGGCAAAATAATTCCTAATTATTGTTTTAATCTCCTCTTCATTGGAGGTAGATTCACCCTTTTCATTTTTGATACTCATAATTCGGTTTTCTTCTTTCTTTTTTATCATATTGACTAAGGTCCTATCAATTTTATTGTGTTTTTTTTTTCATAAAACCAGCTCTTAGTTTTATTTATTAATTCAATAGTTGTCTTAATTTCAATTGCATTAATCTCTCCTTTAGTTTTCATTATTTCTAATTTAGTATTTAATTGAGGATTTTCAATTTATTCTTTTTCTAGCTTTTTCAATTGCAAGCCCAATTCATTGACCTCCATTTTCTCTAATTTATTCACGTATGCACTCAGGGATATAAAACTTGCCCTAAGAACTGCCTCTGCTGCATCCCACAAGTTTTGTATGTTGTCTCATTATTGTCATTCTTGAATGAAGTTATTGATTATTTCTATAATTTCTTGTTTGACCTACTCATTTTTTAAGATTAAATTATTTAGTTTCCAATTAGGTTTTAGCCTATCTTTCCATGCCCCTTTACTACATATGATTTTTATTGCATCATGATCTGAGAAGGATGCATTTAATATTTCTGCCTTTCTGCACTGAACTGTGAGGTTTTTATGCCCTAGTACATGGTCAATTTTTGTGTATGTGTCGTATACCACTGAGAAGAAGGCATATTCCTTTTTATCCCCATTCAGTTTTCTCCAGAGATCTATCATATCTAGCCTCTCTAAAATTCTATTCACCTCCTTAACTTCTTTCTTGTTTATTTTGAGGTTAGATTTATCAAGTTCAGAGAGAGAGAGATTGAGATCCCCCACTAGTATAGTTTTGCTATCTATTTCTTCCTCTAATTACATTAACTTCTCCTCTAGGAATCTGGATGCTATACCACTTGGTGCATATATGTTAAGTAATGATATTTCTTTATTCTTGATGGTGCCTTTTATCAGGATATAGTTTCCTTCCTTATCTCTTTAGATTAGATCTATTTTTGCTTTTGCTTTATCTGAGATAAGGATTGCTACCCCTGCTTTTTTTACTTCAGCTGAAGCATAATAAATTCTACTCTATCCTTTTACCTTTACCCTATGGTTATCCCCTTGTTTAAAATGTGTTTCTTGTAGACAGCATATTGTAGGATCATGGCTTTTAATCCATTCTGCTATCCACCTCTGTTTTATGGCAGAGTTCATCCCATTCACATTCACAGTTATGATTACTATCTGTCTCTCCCTGAATCCTATTCCCTCCCCTATTTATGTTTTTGTTTCTTCCTTCTCCCTTCCCCTCCTTAAGGGTTTTACTTTTGACCACCGCCTCCCTCAATATTCCCTCCCTGTGACCCCCTCTTCTTAACCTACCCTTTCCCCTTACTACTAATTCCCTCCCTTCTAACCTCCCCTTCTTATCGCCTACTTACAATGGATTTTTATACTTATAAGAGTATGTTATTCCCTCTTTGGCACCAAATCAACGAGAGTAAATTTCATACAGTGCTCCTCTCTTTCCCTCTATTATAATGTTTTTGTGTTTTTTTTTCATGTTATATTCTTAAACTTAACTAATTACGTTGATCCCTCTTTGAAGCAGAACCAATGAGAATAAACTTCATATGATGTTCGTCTCCCTCCCTCCTTCCCCTCTACTATAGTATGTTTTTATGGCTCTTTGTATGGCATAATTTATCTTTTTCTACCTCATCCTTTCCTTTTCTCCCATTACAATCCCTTTGAACCCCTTAGTAAGGTTTTTATTTTTTTTTATCATCAGATTAGTTCATTTATACCCACACCCTCTATCTATGTATATCCCTTTTAAAGGTCATGATAATCATATAAATTTCAGTATTGACAGTTATCAGCTTCTTATATAGGGATGTAAACAGTTTGCTTTTACTGAATCTCAAGTTATGTGCATGTATGTGTGTCTGTGAGTGTGAATGTGTGTTTTCCTTGTTTACCTTTTTATGTCTTTCTTGAGTCTTATAATTGGAGATCAAATTTTCCATTGAGCTCTGACTTTTTCATTAGGAAAGTCTGAAACTCCCTTATTTCATTAAATGACCATCTTCTTGCCTGAAAGATTATGCTCAGTTTTGCCATGTAGTTGATCCTTGGATGCAGTCCTAGCTCTTTTGCCTGACCAAATATCAAATTCCATTCCCTCCAATCTTTTAATGTAGAAGCTGCTAGGTCCTGCCTAATCCTGATGGTAGTTCCATTATATTTGAATTGTTTCTTTTGGCTCCTTGCTGTATTTTCTCCTTGACCTTGTAATTCTGGAATTTGGCTACCATATTTCTTGGAGTTTTCAATTTGGGATCTCTTTCAGGAGGAGTCTGGTGAATTCTTTCAATAACTATTTTACCCCCTGATTCTATGACCTCAGGACTGTTTTCTTTGACAATCTCTTGGAGGATGTTATTCAGGCTGCTTTTTTCATCACGTTTTTCCAGTAGATCAATAATTCTTAGGTTATCTCTCCTGGATCTGTTCTCCAGGTCAGTTGCCTTTCCAGTGAGATATTTTACACTTTCTTCTAATTTTTCAATCTTCATGTTTTGCTTGACTGATTCTTGATGCATCATAGAGTCCTTGGCTTCAATTTGATTGATTCTAATTTTTTGTGAATTTTTTTCCTCAGTTTTTGAAGCTCCTTTTTAGGGAGGTATTTTCTCCAGTTATATTTTGAACCTCCTGTCCCATTTCTTAAATTTTTATTTTTAAGGATTTATTTTCTTCAGTGAGATTTTTTTTTTACATTTTGGCCACTGTAGATTTAAATTTATTATCTATCTCACTAATTTGGCTTTTAAAATCTTTCTTGAGCTCCTCCAAGAATGCTTTTGGAATTGAGACCAGTTCATATTTCCTTCTGTGGTCTCAGGTGTGGATATGGAGTCCATGGTGTCTCCAAACAGTAGCTGTTGGCTAATAGCCCCAGGAGAAGCTGCTGTCCATGCTGCGGGCCCTGTGCTTTCTCTTACCCAGATCCAACTGATTCTCCCATCCCATGGTGAGACAGCTGCAAATAGCCCTTGGGGTGGGTGAGTCCACTGGCTGGAGCTCCTTCTCACTCCACTGCAGTATGTTCTCTGGCCCACACTGATGTAGCCCCGCATGCTCTGAGCAACCCCTTGCCAAGACCTATGTGGGCACTTTCCTGGGCTGAATTCTGCTATGCTCCATCTCCCAATGTACTCTGTCACTCTAAAATCCATTCAGATTCACTTTTTGAGATTTAGTGATGGGATTCATGGAGGAGCCTAGAAATGTTACTGCTTCCTTTCTGACATCTTGGCTCCACCCACCCCACCCCCAAGCATCTATTTTGAAGAACTCATTGAAGGTCTTGGAAAACTTACCTATCAATTTTAGCTCATTCTCTTTTTGGATAGCTCTAATGATTAATCAGTCAATCAAAAAGTGCCCACTATGTACAAGGCATTTTGTTAGGCACTAGGGATACAAAGACGAAAGCAAAAGAATCCCTATCTCCAAGGAACTTACATTCTATCAAGGAATGCAACATGCATGGTTATAAGCATATACTAAATACAAACAAAACCAATACAAGTTAACCATGTGGAATAGTTTGGAGAGGAGGTAGGCAAGAAACATTTGTAGCAGGGAAGACTAGGAAATATCTCATGAAGGTGACACCTGAGCTGAGTCTTGAAAGAAATAAGGTATTTCAAGAGGAAGAGGCAAGGATGGAGTGTATTCTAGCTACTTGGCACAGCCTCTGAAAAGGTATAGAGACTACAAAGGTCACTTAATTTCATATGTGAAGGAAAGCAAGATCAGGTTGATTAAACCATAGAATGCCAGGATGGGACAAATATATCAACAAGGCTGAAAAATAGTCTGGGACTAAGTCTTTAAAAGATTTAAATGCAAAACAGACGGGTTTATATTTTTTGCTAGAAGTAAAAAGAAGCCTCTGGAGTATAATGAATAAGAGAGTGACATCAGACTTATGCTTTAGGAAAATAACTTTGATAGCTATGAAGAAAATAAATTGGAATGGGGAGAGATTTGAGGTGAAGATGCCAATTAAGAGATAATTAGTAAATTTGAAGAAAGTAGTTACAGTTGTGTGATGAAATCAGAAGCCAAATAGGAATAATTCTGAGAAAGGAGTGAGAGGAGATAAAGGGAAGGCAATGAGTACAGGCAAATTTTTCAAGTTTATCTGATATAAATGGGAAAGATACAGGATGATAGCTTGAGAAGACTGTAGGACATCAAGTGATAGTAAGGGTTTTTTTAAGGATGGAGGTGACTTGGGAATATTTGTAGACAGAAGGAAAAAAAAACAGTAGGTAGGGAGAGATTGAAGATTAGAAAGAGAGAAGGGAGGATAGTGAAGATAATCTGCTGGAGAAGAGAGAAAGGGATGGGATCAAGAGAACCGTAGAATAAATGTTCCTTATATTGGACCAAAAATCTTCTACTCTGCAACTTCCACCTATTGTTTCTATTTGTGACTCATAGAGTATATACTCTTGCAGATACCCTTTTTATATTATCTCCATACTTGAGTCTACTAGGTGGTTCAGGAGTACTAGGCTAAACTGGAATATATTTTAGGGTACATGAACTGTCTTGGAACCAGGAGGATCTTTTGGATCCTAACAAGAACACAGAATCACTCTTCAGATGAATTTGTGAATACATATGCTTTGAGTTGGAATCCAACCAGGTATTCCATGTGAATTATGCAATAGACTAGTATTTTCACTGAAGTCAGGAGTGTACCTGGTTTCTTGAGAAACTGTAGAGGGAGATGCTGAACCATATTTTAGATAGATAGAAAGACATATATAGACAGACAGATAGACATAGACATAGATATCAATATATAGATATAGATGATATAGATATAAAAATATAGATACAGATACAAATATAGATAGCGATATAGATGTAGAGAACTTTCAGGAGTCCCCAGGCTCTGCTAATGTAATGTTCCCCTCCCCTATATTATTACCTGAAAGGTTACAGGGCAGATAAGCAGGAGAATATATAAACTTGTTTGGATGTAGAGAACTTTTAGGGTCCCTTGGCCCCACTAAAGAAATATTCCCCTGCCGTATACAGTTACCTGCAAGGTTATAGGGCAGATAAACAAGAGGGCATGTAATCATTTTTTATTTATGCCTCCAGATATGGTCCTAGGATATTACCCTAATAAATAACTAACCTTACGCAAGGATAAATATTAAACAAGTTTAAGGGAGGGTCCTTGTACATTGTCTTCATTCTTTTGGGGTGTCTACATTCTTTTGTGTCATGTAGAACTTCTGTTGGTGGGGCATATAAACTCTGTGAGCCCCTTGAATCTTTGACTCTGTATGAAATGGTCCTGTAATAAACAGACTATTGATTACACCCCCATCTCATTATTCTCACCACTTGCTAGCCCACCAACTGTGCTGGCCACAGTATATAGATATAGATTTCTAAAGTCTTTTCCAAGAGCTTTCATAACTTGAAATTACTCACCTGACCCACCTTTCTCTCACAACAGACTCTCCTAGTGGAAAGCACAGTTAAGTTACTGCACAGTTAAGCATTCACCTCTCTATTGTTATCTGAACTGTCATACTACCATTTGGTGAAAACGCATGATCACAGAACCAAATAATTCACATAGACATCTTTGAACTCATCCAGAGAACAGATTATAAACAAATAAGATAACAATATATTTCTTAACTTAAATGGTTGATCATTTCAGTGAGTCATGATATGTAAAAGCACAGATCACATAAATGTCATAATTCTACCATTCTGGAGAAGTAAATTGAAATGAGTAGATATAAAAATATATAAGAACTACCTCTGTATTCATGTTACTCTGGAAGCCATAATTTTACTATCCAGAATTTAGGACATTTACTTTTGCATCTATAATACTGTTTAGTCTAGCTTTATAAATTTTAAAATGTATCCTCATGTGTGTGCATGGAACATCATAATGTGTATGTATATAATTATAACAGAACTCAAGGGACCTCTCTAATGATTTAATAACAGGGAGGGGAAAATCAAAGCTAGAAGCAATAAATCCATTTTAATTATATGTGTAATAGCTTGTGGCTGCAGTTTTTGATTCACACTCATTCATGGATGCCTTTTATTTTTTGTATTGATTTTAAAGCTGTATCCTCAATGGATTATAATTATGACCCCATGTAAATCACCATAGTTGAACATTTTACATATTCAGATTAATGGTAAAAGGCATAAAATGTTCATTTTAATTACTGAAAAGTAATTCTTACGTGTTCATAGTAGTTAAATTTGATACAATTAATTGTATGGATTTTGAGTGCATGATTGAAGGTAACTTAAAATTATATTAAAATCATAAGAATAATATGCTGCAATATACCCCCAAGATTTTTTGAAATAGTTATTTAATTAATAAAAGATTCTTCCGGGGGGCGGAGCCAAGATGGCGGAGTAGAAGCACGACCCTTCCGCGGCTCAGGCTTCCACCCTCCCCAATCCATGTAAAAAGGGGACTCTAAACAAACTTTGGAGCTGCAGAACCCACAAAATGACACAGAGAAGCTAACCTCCCGCTGAGAACAGTCCGGCAGGCCGTCAGGAATCGGCCAGCGCAACGCTCTGGGAGCCGAGCCCAGCACGGCGCCGAGGCTTTAGCCCCAGGGTGGGCCTGACCAGCCGCCAGCTAGAGGGACTCCAGATCAGCAGCAGCTGTGGCCGTTTCCAGATTTATCAATACATAGATGCGAAGGACAAGGTGAGAGGCCAGTGCAGTCTGGACTTTGGGACCCAGTAAGTGGGAGTGTGTGGCTTTTACCCCCAGGGTGAGAAACCGCTGAGATGCTGGCACAGCCTGCCAGCGCCACATGGCAGCTTCAGCTCCTGGCCTGCAGAGTGTAGGGGGACCAAGCACCAGTCTGAGGGGTAATCGCTCTTGCTTTAACCTGCTTGGATCTGGATTGCAGTCTAGGGTGGAGGTCCTGGGGTGTGTGTCCAGCTTGTCAGAGCGTGTGGAGACCTCAGAGAGGGCACCCATCTAATACCTCCAGCAGCTGAGAAAACCCCAGCGTTTGGGACGAAAACTCCCCTGTCTGGTAGCAGAGTCCTAATGTGGCAAAAAGCCCAAAAGTCAAATCATTGAGTGGCAAAATGAGCAGGCAAAGGAAACAAAGCAGACAGAAGATTCCAACATTACACTCCTATTTTGGGGACAAGAAGGAGCAAGGCATGGAACAGGAGGAAAACAGTGAAGTCAGAACTCCTGCACCAAAAGCTTCAAAGGAAAATACAAGCTGGTTACAGGCCATAGAGGACCTTAAGAACCTGATAAGAGAAGTGGAGGAAAAATTGGGAAGAGAAATGAGAACAATGCAAGAAAATTATGAAATGAGAGTCAACAGCCTGACTGAAGAAAATAATACCTTAAAAAACAGACTGACTCAAATGGCAAAGGAGGCTCAAAAAGGCAATGAGGAGAAGAATGCCTTAAAAAGTCGAATTTGCCAGATGGAAAAAGAATCTCAAAAGCTCACTGAGGAGAATCATTCCTTCAGAATTAGATTGGAGCAAATGGAGGCTAATGACTTTATGAGAAATCAAGATGCTGTTAAACAGATCCAAACAAATGAAAGAATAGAAGGCAATGTGAAATATCTCATGGGAAAAACCACTGACCTGGAAAATAGATCCAGGAGAGATAATTTAAAAATTATTGGACTGCCTGAGAGCCATGACCAAAGTAAGAGCCTGGAAAGCATCCTCCAGGAAGTTCTTAAAGAAAACTGCCCTGATGTTTTAGAACGAGAGGGCAAAATAGAGGTTGAAAGAATCCACCAATCACCTCCTGAAAAAGATCCCAAAAAGAAAACTCCTAGGAATATTATAGCCAGGTTCCAGAATTCCCAGATTAAGGAGAGAATATTACAAGCAGCCAGGAAGAAACAATTTGAATATTGTGGAAACACAATCAGGATAACCCAGGATCTGGCAGCTTCTACACTGAGGGATCGAAGGGCCTGGAATGTGATATTCCGGAGATCAAGGGAGCTGGGATTAAAACCAAGAGTCACCTACCCAGCAAAACTGAGTATCATGTTTCAGGGGAAAATATGGTCATTCAGTGAGTGGAATACAGGACTTTCAAGCATTCTTGCTGCAAAAACCAGAGTTGAATAGAAAATTTGACATTCAGATACAAGAAGCAAGAGAAGCATGAGAAGGTAAACAGGGAAAAGAAATCATAAGGAACTTATCAAAGTTGAACTATTTTTTTTTTTTTTGGAGCAATCAGGGTTGAGTGGCTTGCTCGGGGTTGCACGGCCGGTTGTTGTTTCTGGGTGTGGTGCTGGGTGTCTGGGCCCAGATTTGATCCTGGTTGTCCCGGCACTGGGGCTGGTGCTCTTGCTTGCTGAGCCACCTGGCCAAAGTTGAACTATTAACATTCCTACATGGAAAAACAATAATTGTAACTTATTAAACTTTTCTCAGTAGTTGAAGGGTTTAGAAATATATATATATATGAGGGTATGCGGGCATATGAATACATATGTGAATGTGTGTATATATGTTTACAGGTATACATAGATAGAGGGCACGGGACCAATTTAACAGGAAGGGATGATACTTAAAAGGTGAAATTAAGAGGTGAGAGGAATATAATGAGAGGAGAAGGGGAGAGACAGAGTGGGGCAACTCTCATACAGAAGAGGCAAGGGAAAATGGTTACAATGGGGGGGGGAAGAATAGGAAGGCAAAAGGGAATGGGTCAACCTTATTCCTATTGAATCTGGCTTGAGGAGGGAGGGAAATACACACTAAATAGGGGATCTCACCCTCCAGGAGAGTAGGGGGGGAAGGGGATGTGAGGGGGGATGATGGAAGGGAGGGCAGGCTGGGGGGGAGGGAAGTTGGAAGCACCCACTTTTGAAAGGGGACAGGATCAAAGTAGAGAATAGAACAAGTGGGAGGTGGGGTAGGAGGGAGGGAAATATAGTCAGTCTTGTACAATACATCTACTATGTTATTGTTTTGCATTAGCCTCACATGTACAACCTATACTGAACTGCTTGTCTCCCCAGTGGGGGTGGGTGGCAGGGGGGGGAAGGGAATGAATCTGGAATTGAAAGTTTTAAAATCAAATATTCAAATATATGTATGTATATATATAAAAAAGTAAATAAATAAAAGATTCTTTCATTGATCACTTTAACATGCTATTACAAAAAATCTAATTTATCATACTTTACAAAGATAAATCAAACACCAATTAATATTGTTTTGTTTTTAGTTATTAGTGCGGGTTTTCTTTTGTTTTATCATATTTGATATGCACAGATTCCTGATTACAATAAATTGTGTCTTAGTCCTATTTTTGGTTCAAATTGATTACAATAATTAAAGGAGTCCATGAATTTTCCCTAAATTCTCTGGGAATTTCTCATCCAGAAATTGAATTTGTATATGGTTATCAGTGAACTGAGACTGCTAGCATTATTCTTTGATGGAAGCATGTATTTGAGTTTGGCTAGCTTCTTTATGTATGTAGAATGAAAGAGCCAGCTACAGAGAGCTAGGAACAGAAGTGCCTTACCGACACAAGAATGACACAAACATTAGAACACGATCACAGAAAACAGTTTGATGCATGGGAAAGAGGCTAGAGTTTGGAGTTAGAAGACCTAGGTTTCAATTTCAGTCCTGCTGCTTGCTATCCCTATGACCTTGGGTGAGTCCTTGAGGGTAAAAACTATCTTTTGCTTCTTTTTGTATCCTTAGCTCTTAGTGCAGTGCCTGGCACATAGTAGGCACTTAATAAATGATTCATTGAATGAAATCCTGAGACTCCGCTTCCTCATTGGTGAGAACAAAGGGGTCTGGCCTGGACGACCTCCAGCTGTGAAGGTATGACCTGAATATGTAAGTACAAATGCTTTACCCACCTTTTAATAGTAGGCAGAGGAAGAAATGCCTTTATAATGAGAGACTGGGCACTGCTGTGGAAACTCATCACCTTCCCATCACCTTTATAAGATGAGGAGGGCACTTCACAAGTACAATTTTAGATCTCAAAGGGATCTTTGAGGTCCTCTAATTAAACCTGCTTTTTTATTTACATATGTGTAAATTGAAACCCAGAGAAGGGAAATAACTTATAGAACACCATACATCTACATTTGTGTAGACAAAACAGGAACTAGAACCTCAACCTACTTTCTCCAAATTCAGTGCCCTTTCCACTATACTGAGAAGCAAAGAAACTGTCAAGAGAGCTTCTGGAGAACTATGGAATAACTCCAGTTCTACAGAAAATATTACCACTTCCAGCCATTACTGTGTTTTGTTCCATCTAGTCAGAGATATCCTCAGACTCAGTCTTACAAGTGGACAGCAATACAGAAGACCACTGCTAAACACTTAATAGTGCACAGTTACTGGACTATGAATGAAAAGACTATTTTCCTTAAGAATATGGATTTGTACTTCTAATGACAGTGCAATCAAATCAATGTCTATTTTTTTTATTATTCTTTGTCCACTACCTACCATTCCTTAAAGAAATGCTTCCAGGAGGTCCATCAAGTCTTGAAATAACTGTGTGTAGCAGGGGATCATGTCATCAAGCCATTGCCAGGACTGGGAGAGCCCATCAATTATACAATATATACAGTTTCTGTAATACAAGTATATGGTTATCAGAAGCCAGAATTCGATGTTATGGAGTACACAATTACCAGAGGTGGCATCTGGTGATGATTCTTCCAGATATTTGGATCTATGAAAACAGAAAAGTGAAACAAGTGAACCTAAACCTTCTGTGACTTTTGTGGTAGCCATTGACCAAAGGCTTATACCTGTGATCATCATTCCCTTCCCACTGCGTGGGAGACTTCACTAGATTAAGGAGGTTTGACTTTTAAAAACTCTTAACTGGAATGAAATTAGAGTAGTACAGAAGGGATGACCTAATTTCTATAAATGTAGATTTGTAGAATATTAGAGATGAAAAGTATCTTAGAAGTCATTTAATCCAACATCCTCAATTTAAAATAAGGAAATCGAGGTCCATAAAGGTAAAGTCACTTTTCCAAGGTAACAGAGTTACTTGGTGATAGAGGTAGGACCATTTACCAAATCCTCTAAATTCTAACTTAGTGATCATTCATATCATCCTAGGCAAAGCTGCCTAAGGGGACTAGAAAGATTAACATTAAACTCTAAGAGGACCTCTCCATGTTGGATAGAACTCATCACCAATTAATCTCTTCTTCAAGTATGGATTCTGAGCTCCCTTGCAATTCAAAAAATGTTGTCCCTTGAAAAAGTGGAGGACTTAATCATTAGTCTATTCCCCATTGTTTAGGTTATTAAATATGAAATATGAAAAATTAAATCTACTGTGGCCCATGACATGCAAGATGCATCTTACTTCCACCAATCTCTGTTCTACTGTATGTAAATGCAGTAGACTCTTCATTTTCATTACACCTATTCTCATGATTATTCTAGTAATGGTCTGAGAGAAGACTGTAACTGGGTTATCTTAGACTACCATTTCTAACATGATCAAATCTAGTATCTCCTGGACTTAAGAGTATTAGCTTAAACACCAGGCATGGGAGTGAGTTTCATATATCCCCACATTGCAACTAATTTTATATTTCTTTCATTCTCTGATATCCAAGCCCAGATCCCATTCTACCTCTGGAGATAATCTGAACATGGGAGATGGTGTCAGAGTCCAGACCCAAGTTATTCTTAGCCTATAAGTATCTGACCTTCAAATAACCATGTATTTTCCTTTTCAAAAAGAAATAAAAGTCAATTCATCTCCTGTTAAAGCAAGTCACCATGATTTTAACTTGTTCTACTCATTCTCTGTTATCTGAAAAGAAGATTCACCAACTATTCCCACACTCTTTCTTTCAACCTCTATAGTAACATATCTGTTCCTGCTATGTTCTCAGACTTTTAAAAATGTGAGTTCATGAGTACAGGCTTTCATTGTTACCATCCCTAACTGATATCTTTGAACAACCAGTTCCTTATCTAAAATATATCTTTTTCATCTCTGAATTTTGGAATCATCATTCTTGGAGACTTAGCTCAGGTAACAGATATTCTGTCAAGTCTTCCCTAGACCTCCTAGTTTTATTGAAATTATTTTATATATACACTTATCTCTTTACTTGTAGTAACCCCTCCCCCCACTAGAATATAAGTTTCTTGAAGCCAGGGACTAACTTATTTTTGTATTTCCAATTATTCTCACATATAAGACTTATATATGTGTATACATAAACATACACTCTTATATACAAAACATACATATATGTATGGATATCAAAGTTCATTTATCCAACCCACTGTAACTTTACAAATCAAGAAAGTGAGGCATAGAGAGGTAAGTGACTTTCACAAAGTCATATAGCTAGTAAGCATTCCAGGTAAGATTTAAACTCAAGTCTTCCTGATTCTAAAGCCAGTGTTCTGTGCACTCTTCCACCTAGGTGCCTCAAAAGAGTAAAAGGAAGGACAAATAGCTTCCTCCTTCCAAGGCAATTTTGATTACTGATCCATTGGGTACTGTGGCCCAGGTGGTTGTTGATTGAGTGCTATTCTCAAGATCATCACCACCCCATCCTTGTAATAACATCTACTGATATCTCTTCTTTTATTTAGGTTTGGCTTTTCTTCCTTCTGAATTTAGTCCTAGTACCACCCCTTGGTTTCTAAGAGCCAGACATCAGAAGCCAAACAAGGCAGACTCCATCCTGATAACTAGTTCTGAACCTTATGAGCGGCTGCCTTGCACTTCTTTTTGGCTCTTGTAGATCTTTGCATCACTTCTTCTATTGTACTTCAGACTGGCCCTGTTTGTCTCAGTGGCAGTTGCCAGGGACTAGCAGTTAGTTTCTAATGGACCCTATAGATAAAGAAAAGACATATAGGAGAAAAGAAGAAGGACAGACTAAGTGGAGTGGAGGACCCCTTAGGAGGACCTCCCCTTTGGCTAACACTGCTGTGTTTCCTGCAGTTCAAACATTCATTCCTCCAGTTGATAAGAGGATTTATAACTTCCTCTTTGCTGACTTCCAACTTCACATTTACAGCTGCCATTCAGCTACTTGAGGACATCTCAAACTGATGTTCAGTTCCCCTTAAGCCCTCCCCCCTCCCACCTTCTCTATTAATGTAGAGGGTAATACTGTCCTCCTAGTTCCTCAGGTTCATGATCGAGAAGTCATCTTGGGTTCCTTATTATCTCTCAGCCCCACTCCATATCCAATCTTTTGTCAAAGTTTATCAATTTTACCTTTACAACATCTCTCATATATGCTTTCTTCTCTTCCCTAACACTGGCACCACTCTGGTACAGGCCCTTATCACCTCATACCTGGACTATTTCAATAGACTGATGGTGGGTCTGCCTGTCACCACTATGGCCCCACTCTAATCCATCTTCATTCAGTCAATGAAGAGAATTTCCCAAAGTATAGGTCCAACTATGTCACCTTCCTACTCAAAAAACTCCAATGACTCACAATCACATCTGAGGTTGAATGCAAAATCCTCTGGTGTTCAAAGGCCTTAATAACCTAGCCCTTTCCTACCTTTCCAATCTTCTTACATTTTAATCCCTACCACAAATTTTTTGACCCAGTGATACCAGTCTCCTCAGTGTTCCATGAAGAAGACACTCCATTTCTTGGTTCCAGGCATTCATTTTCTCTGGCTATCCCCCATATCTGGAATGATCTTCCTCTTCATCTCCACCTACTGCCTTATCTGGCTTCCTTTAAGTCTCAACTAAAATCTTACCTTCTACAAGAAGCCTTTCCCAAATCATCTTAATTCTAGTACCTTCCCCCATTATTTCCTATATATAGCTTGCTTGTATATATGTCTTTATTTGTCTGCTCCATTAGATCATGAGCTCCGTGAGAGCAGAAAATGTCTTTTGCCTCTTTTTTATCCCTAGTGTATAGCATAGTTCCTAGTCCATAGTAGGTGTTCAATAAATATTTACTGACTCTAACCATTTGTTTTTAAGCAATCGGGGTTAAGTAACTTGCTCAAGGTTACATGGCCAGTTATTTCTGGATGGGGTGCTGAGTGTCTGAGCCCAGGATTCGATCTTCAGGTCATCCCAACACTGGAGCCAGTGCTCTTACTCACTGAGCCACCTGGCCGCCCCTAAGCAATTGGGGTTAAGTAACTTGCTCAAGGTTACACGGCCAGGTGTTTCTGGGTGGGTGCTAAGTGTCTGAGCCCAGGATTCCATCTCCAGGTCATCCTGACACTGGAGCCGGTGCTCTTACTCGCTGTGCTAACTGGCCACCCCTGGAGCTAAACTTTTTGATCCAATGTGTTAAACCTATACTATTTCCCCAGGGATCCCACCACATGCTGACACCCTAGTAGCCATCTCAATTCTCCCACCATCAGCTTCCATGACAGGTAAAAGATTAAATGACCTAACCAAATGAATACACTCCATGAATTTCTCCTCAGTCCTGAAGTACATTAAATGACCTTCTTGCCTCTATAGTTTAGAATCTAAAACTTTGAAGAATGCTAGAATGATAAAATACCTAAGCTTTTCACATGCTAGTGGGCATTCAAGTTAGGTGTGATTGGCTCAGTTATCATTCTTGAAGTTTCCATTTCAGGAAAAAAAAATCATTGAGAAACAATTCCAGCTTTTTCTAAATGCCTTAATCAACATGAGTATGGGTTTCAAGTAAGTTTCTAATCAAAACTGTTCTGGTCTCAATGATCATTCATGTGTTCCTTCTTATTTATTATTGGTAGTGAGATCTTACAGAAAAAGTCATTGCTTCATAACTCACTGATTCACTATGTAGTATTTTTGCCCAATGGACAATCTGGAAGACAATAACTGTCAGTTTTCTTTTGTCATCACCCTTGCTTAATATCTGTGAGGCAGTTGAGTGAAAGAACAACATTTGTGTGTCACTAATGTCAATATGCTGATGCAGTAACATCAATATGCTGATACAAGCTCCAGTCTGCTGCCAGCTGGTATTACTATTCAACTCTTCCAGCCTGGCTGAATGAGGGATATGAATTAAAGTCAAACATTTAAATTTCAGTCTAGACCAAACAGACAAGAATCTGGTAGGACACCTTCAGAAACTCTGAAGGAATGATGCTGATGCTCTGGATTATAAGAAGGCAGAACATTAGCTTTAAAGGAGGAGACAGATACTATTCTTCACTAGGATATAATACTGAGGTTAATCTTTTCTTTGCTAGAGACTTTCATAGTCATCTATACCAATGTTACAATCGTTTCAAGTCACTAAAGAATAATCTGATTATATTAGCAATAAGAGACTGGGCATTCATAAGGAAATTTCAGTTTCGTATTAAAATACAATTTATAGGAAAGATAGTCTGACAGTCAAACATTATAGCCATTGTGTTTCATGACAACCTTTAAAGGGTAAATAGTTCATATAAATGACTGTAATTAGCTTTGCTTTACTGCAACAAAATCTGCAAATTTATAGTTTTTCTCTTTTCATTGTTAGTTTTACAATAGATTTCAATAGTGTCAATATTGATGGTTTCCCTTGACACTGTGTCCAGGTTAGTCCTCATAACAATATCACATATGAACACGCATTCATAAAAACAAATTACCTCTAATTCCCCAAGAGCTAGGATTCCTTTGACCCCTCTTCACCATCCCCTATAATCTGGGATTGAGTCTCTGTTCTTCCCACCATTCTACTCTCTTACCCTCCCCATCTACTGTAATCCTTACTTCAATGACAGTTGAGCACAAAGTAAGAAAAGAAGAGATTTATCCCTCCCTATGCTAGACTCTGGACTTGTATCATGTCCCCAGGCTAATTTTCAGCTCTTTCTATGTATCACCTTCACCCATTAGGAAGTAAACTCAGTGAGGTCAGGAACTGTCTTTCTTTCTATGTGTATTTGTATTCTGAACACTTGGAACAATAATAAGTGCTTAATGAATTATTGCTGACTGACATAGGCATCCAAGAGTAGGTAAGGTCTTTTCCCACTTCTATTCCCATGCATTGCTTTATAATCAATCAAACGTTTATTTATCTGTTATTATTATCAATATTATTTAATCAGGTCTCAGGGCAGAGTCATCCTTAGAGAGACAAGGCAGCAGGAGTAGAAGTGAAGCAGGCAGAAGAGAGAGCAGGAAGTGAAGATACAAGTTCAAAGAATGAAACAATATCTACTCACAAGGAGTTTATATTCTAATGGGAGAGGGAGGAGAACAAAGAGAGATGAGAGAGGAAGATATCTATATCTATATATGTATCTATGCCTATCTATATATACATCTATAGAAACATCTACAGAATAAATGCAAATATAAACAAAGTAGTTAAATACAAGATAATGTGAGGGGGAACAGAGAAATGTTTCATATACAAAATGGTTCTTTAATCATATCTTAAAGTAAAGGAGGGATTCTATGAGCAGATTTTCAGAGGGAATGAATTCCAAGCATGTGGATACACAATGAAAAGATATGGAGATAGGAGATGTAGCAGCGTGCACAAGGAACCAAGAGAAAGTCAGTTTGATTAAATTGCCTATAAAGTGGGAAAGTAGGAGTAATGTCCAATATGGCTAGAAAGTAGGTTGGGACCAAGTGGCTCAAGTTTTTATAAGCCAAACTGAGTAAGTAGCCTATATTTTATCTTTGGGGCAATAGTAAGCCACAGAATTTGGTTGAGGAGGGTAGTTGCAGAAAAGATCTAAACATAAGGAAAATTACTTTGATGGTAATATAGAGGCTGGACTGGAGTGGTGAGCACCTTGAGAAAAGAAGACCAATTAAAAGGCTATTGCATTAATCTAGTCAAGAAGTAATGAGTTCTTTAGTGGAGAGAAGGGTTCTGATGCAAGAGATATTATAGAGGTAGAAATGGAAATATTTTACAATTGATTGGATAAGTAGGGTGAGGGAGAGTATGAGTCCAGGATAATGCCACAGTTACAAATCTGGGACACTGAAAGAATGGTGGTGCCTTTGACTGAAATAAGGAAGTTTGGAAGAAGGGAAGGTTTAGAGGGAAAGATAAATGAGTTTCATTTTTTGGAGTCTGATGTGGAATTTGAAATGTCTCGGGGACATTTCAATAGATGTAGGACTGAGGTTCAAGGGAGAAAAAAAAGAGCCTAGATATATATTATCTATGAGTCATCTGCATTGAAAAGGTAGTTAAGCTCCTGGGAACTAAGATTACAAAATAGAGGAGGCCTAGGACAAAAGTTTGGGGAATACCCATAGTCAGGGGATGAGATATGGATGACAAGCTAGTTGTAGAATATTATTATAATTATGGTTTCTGAAGAATTTCATATGACTTTCAGTCAGAGAACAATGAAGAAGTTTATGATGAGCATAAACAAGCTATAACACATTTCAAAAGTGGAATTATACCAAAGAATTGCAAAAGGGAAAAGGGAAAGGTCGAACAAGTAGGAGGAGAGCTTCTGAGAGACCAGCATGAAGGCTTCTTCTAATCAGACTGTCATCTAACCTGTTACCTCTCCCTCCACTCTCATCACATTATCTTTTGTGCTGCTGCCTGCAGTGGCCATTTTGTCCGAAGTGAAAATAGTCTTGGTTTCAGCTCTGCCTAAATCCACAAACATACACACCTGGAAGGATCAGTCATATGTTTAGGGCATTGAATGGCAAAAAAAAACCCTGCAGAAATTCTAGGATACAAGGCTATGAATGGCTAACGCAAAAGGTGAAAGCATAATCATCATTCTAATCCTTCAAAACACAAAGGAATTTGTACAGCATGTCATTATTGTAAGTATTCTCTCTGATGATGCATATTACAATTCTTTCATGCCCATCATATACAACTCTCATCTGTTTCTTCTCAGAAATTCACCACAAAGGGTTGATTAAATGTCCAAGGGTATTCATCAATTTCTCTTCACATTGCATAAAAAAAAATGGGCTATCACTTATCCTTTATTGTGGACCATCCCATATTATTTCCAACTATACATTTATCCAGGCAGCTAGTTGGCACAGTGAATAGAGCACTAGGCATGGAAGCAGGAAGACTTGTCTTTGTGAGTTCAAATACAGCCTTATTTATTAGCCATGTGTCCCTGGGAATGTCATTTAATCCTGTTTGCCTCCATTCCTCTTCTGGAAAATGAGCTGAAGAAAGAAATGGCAAATTACTTCACTATCTTTTCCCAGAAAACCCCAAAATGGGGTCACAGAGTTGGGTGTGATTGGAATGACTCAATAACGACATACACTTATCCACTGATACACTTTACTACAACCCCTATATAATGTGTTACGTGCTGCTTTTGCTCATCATGAACACCTCCACTGCCATCTGCAACTTACCATTTAATAACACCACAGAAAAAAAATTGGTGTTTCTAAAAACTGGACTTTTCTTTCAAGGAGAAGCTTGAGGTCAAGGGGGAAAATATGTAAAATTTCTCTAAGTCCACTCTCCTCCCTTACACAAAAGGGCATAGAAATAGAAAATCATTATAGGCTTTACATTCAACTGCATATAAATCTGGACCATAGACAGTCTTCATCCATTTGGATTTTCCCCTGTGGGTAATCAAACAAAGTGCTTTTGCATGATTAAGGATCACTTGCAATACTCTGGGGCTTGATTCAATTGGTACAATATCATCTGCAAACCAGAGAATCTGAAGATTTTACAATATAAGAGAATTTTTTTTCGATTTGGACTTTGTGTTTCACATATTTCAGGATGTACGAAAATAACTTTAAGAAACATATTCTTTGTTTTATCTTTTGCTTGATCTTCATAATCATATGATCATAAAACAAAATGTTTTCTGTCTCTAATATCTTTTAAGGAATCTTATAGGATTTTTATTGTCATGGATGAGTGTACTATGGTGATGTCTTGTTCTACTGAATTAAATGCTTTTTTCATAGTTAACAAAAAGTAAGCACAATTATATATTGTGTTTTCTAGATCTTTCAATTAATTTTATGATTGCAAAAATGTCTTTCACTATGTATTATCACTTGTAAAACTTTACTTTTCATTCTAATATGCCAATCAAAGATGTCTTCAATGTTTCTGCATGATATTTATGTGAAAATTTCAAAGATGAGAAAGTAAGCATAGAAATCAGTAGTTATTGATAGTCTTAGTTGTCCTTTTTGGGAATAATAAAGTTTGGAAGTCTTTTGCAAGTCTTTGATACTATAACTTATTTCATATAGCTTGCAAATCAATAACTCAAAATTTTCCTATTTCCAGTGTAGACCTCCTCTATGTATACTTGGTCTAGTTTAGATGCTTTTCCTATCTCTGTTTTCTTCATTGTCATTTCTACTTCCTCAAGACAGCATATCTAGGGCTGTTACATTAAATTCCAAATGTGGTAGCTCTGCTATAATTGATGAAAAAAGTGATATAAAAATCTGAAAAGCTTTTTTTTTTCATTTTTTCTATTTGTTGCCCTCCTTCCATTTTTATCCTTAAATGCTCTTGGGATATCTTTGCGTAGTTGAGTTTCTTTACTTTTTTAAAATATAGTTTTTATTAATTTCATTAAATATTTTGGGCTATATTTTTTAAATTATCAATCATTTTTTAAAATATGAGTTCAAACTCCTATCCCTCCCTCTCCCATCCCTTGAGAAGGCAAGAAATATGATCTTGATAATACATGTGGTGTCATGTAGAAATAATTTCATATTAGCTATGTTGCAAAAGAAAACACACACAAACAAGAAAATAAAAAGGAAAAAATGGGTGTGTCAGTCTGCACTCAGGATTCATCAATTCTTTCTCTAAAGATGGATAGTATTTTTCATCATAGGTCCTATGGAATTTCTTGGATAATTATTTTAATCAACGTAGCTGAATCTTTCACAGCTGATCGTCCGTACAATATTGCTGTGATTGTATATGAGATTCTCCTGGTTCTGCTCATTTCACTTTGCATCATTGCATGTAAGACAAACCATCCCCTTTATAATTTTTATACTACTTAATCCGTACAATAGTATTCCATCAAAATCATATGCCATAATTTGTTCAGTCATTCCCCAATTGATGGGCATCCCCTCGATTTCCAATTTTGTGCCACCACAAAAAGAGCTGCTATAAATATTTTTGTATAAATAGGTCCTTTTTCCCTTTTTTTATTTCTTTGAGATATAGACAGAGTAGTAGTGTTGCTGGGTAAAAAGGTATACACAGTTTTATAACCCTTTGGGCATAGTTCCAAATTGTTCTCCACAATGCTTAGATCCCTTCCAGCTTTTGTCATTTTCCATTTTTTGTCAGGTTAGCCTGTCTGATAAGTGTGAGATGGTATCTCAGATTCATTTTATCTCAGACTTATTTGCATTTCAGTTGTTTCTTTTCAAGCTTTTGTTCATTTTCCTCCTCTACACTTCTTTCTATTTTATTAGGTGTTATTGTTCATAGTCTTCCATTATCATTCACTGTAATATTTTATAAATGAGTTAATATTTTAAACTGGTGTTTCTCTTTGGGGCATATTTCCAGATTTGACAAGTAGATCAGGTGTTTGTAGGAGAAGGCAGTTTCCAGGTTTTTTGGGCTCCTTACAATGTTAATTGATTTAACTAGACAAACTTATGAATGAAAATGTTGAAGTCAGTATTAATAAATGATCTTCCATTCATTTCCTATTCTTCTTGATCAACAGCTCTTTTAAAAATGTCAAGTTGGAGCAGTTTTAATGGCAGACATATCTTTTCATCATTTTTATTCTTTATTATAGTTTTGTATTAATTTTTATTTTTGTTCTAACAACACTGGTTTTGCAGATAACTAATATAAGAGCTGCAGATTGGGGTTCACACATTAGGAATACATCATTTCCTGTCTGTTCAAATCAATGTCATTTTTTTGTGTGATTTTGTTTGGTGTTTGCCATGTCCAGTGTTTTCTAATTCATTTTGTAAAGAAAGTATTCCCCATATATAAATATGTGAGACATATATATATATATATATATATATATATATATATATATATATATAGTCTATTTTGGCCTTTCTCATTCCTATGCTTGTGCCATTTCCCAAAAATGCTTTATCACATTACCCTATTAACCAACAAGCATTTATTAAGAGTTTACTACACAGCTGAGCACTGTTAGACTCTGTATAATACAAATACAGGCAAATAAATAAAATAAAATAAAAATATATAAAGAGAATAAATACAAATAAGTACAAGATAGTTAGGGAGGGAAGGCATTAGCATTGGTGGAAATGAATAAAGACTTCATGTAGAAGGTTGTGCTTTTACTGTGTCTTGAAAGAAAGGAATTTTACAAGGAAACAGTCAGAAGGGAGTAAATTCCAGGAAGGGGTGGTAGACAATAAAGACACACAGATGTGAGTAATGGAATATCATGTTTGAGGAATAGATAGAAGGACAGTTTGATTGTATCACAGACTATAGGAAGGAGAGAAAGGTATAATACCACTGGAAATATATAGGTTAGTACAAGTCATAAAGGGCTTTAAAGGTAAATGTAGGGGTTTATATCTTTTGTCTTAAAGGCAATAAGAAGTCACTGGAATTGATCAAGTAGGAAAGTCACAGGTTAAGATCTATACTTACAGAAAATCACTTTAGCAGTAATAAAGGGGGTTGATTAAAATGGGGAGGCACTTGAAGTAAGGACACTAGTTAGAAGATTATTATAATAATTTAGGCAAAAAGAGATGGTCTGAACTAAAGTGGTAGCTGTGTTAATGAAAAGAAGCTATCAAGTGAAAGAGATTTTGTAAAGATAGAAATAGCAAGATTTAACAACTGGTTACTTATGTGGGATGAGAGCAAGTGCAGAGTTCAAGATAATACCAAGGTTACAAACCTACAAGAATGGAAGAATGGCAGTGATTTCAACAAAAATGAGAAATGAGTTTGGGTGGAAAGAAAATATTTTGGACATATGGAGTTTGAGATGGCTCGGGGACACATAGTTTTAAATGTCCAATAGGCAGTTAGTGACGCAGGACTGAAGCCCGAGGGAGGAGCAAAGGATAGATATATGCTTCTGGGTATATATACCTTAGTGCTATTTGGCATTTCTGTAATTCTGTAAACATATAC
>NW_027187332.1:14742608-14776618 GCF_028583685.1 Petaurus breviceps papuanus | reverse complement strand
TCACTTCCTTCAGCTGCTTCTGAAGCACCTCATCTACCTGCTGTGGGAAATGTAATAGATAAATGGAAGAACCATTCAGGGTTTACCAAGGCTTATTGTGAGGTTGGCCTTTCCAAACTCTCTTCACCCTCTCTGAAGAAAGAAAGACTATGGAAAGAGGCCAGTATGTTTCAGTTCCCAGTTTGCTTCACTAGAGACTTTGGGTATTTTCCCCATGGTTGAGCTAAGTTACCTCACTCCCAATGGGAGCTGATATTTCCTTTTCCTGTCCTTGTCTTTCCTGCCTTCTGAAACAGAAAGCAGTTCCTGCCTATAACAAGTATCCCCTAGTGAAAACCAGGGGCTAGAATTGAAGTGCTATGCTCTACCTCTGAGATACCCTGGGAAATCCCATCCCTACTGGGGGCATCCTCCCTATAGAGCAGCAGCTCCCCCATCCCTTTCCTTTGGTCCAAAAAGGTGAATTATTCTAAGTGTGTTTTCATGTGTATGTGTGTGTACACACATTAAAACATATAATATACACACATAATACATAATAGATAAATATGCGTATGCATTCATTCCATAATATATGTATACATTTAATCTGATATATGTTGTATTCTATAAATATATACAAACACATATATACATGTGTATATAGACATATATGTGTATATTGTGTTTTTTATAGAGTGAATGTATATACCCTGTTGGACCAGGAGGAGGTGGAAAGAGGAGCTCCTTTCTTCCCCTCCCTGCACCATAGAAAGGAGTCTGGGATACCTCAGAGTATCTAAGAGGCAGAGCTAAGCTCCTCACTCTAGCCTCTTGGCTTTCATTGGATCCAACAAGGCGTATATATTCACTCTATAATATATGCATATATGTGTTCATACATACACATTTATATGTGTGTATATATTATGTGTGTATGTGAATACATATATGTGTTTATTATCATGAAGTGAATGTGTCACCTTGTTAGACCAGGGGGAGGGGAAAGGGAGATGTGTGTGTGCATACATACACATATATACATACACAAATAAATATATACATAAACACAAATATATAAACATATTCTCTATTTTGAGGGAAAAATTAGTACACATGGCCCCTTTCTTTTCTCCTTCATGGTTGCCTACACTTATTTGTCCTTTCCAAATCCCTGCCCTCAGGATTGGCTGTTTCATTTGGGGAGATGCATCCTGGGGATTATAGTGAATGGATTCCTGAGTTTAGGAATGCAGCTCAAGGTGAAAGTGGGGGAGGGGGTGTGGACTGGGAACTTGGTTATTTGTCCTAGTTCTTTGTTGTTTTGTCTTTTAGTTTTTGTTGAAGCTGGAGTCAAATGTGATTTATATCTGTGATGCCTAAACCCAAAGCAGAATAGAAGGAAGGGGCCAGTGGAGGAAGGGGAGAGAGGAGACTTGAGGCGATGTTTACTGTGAGCTTAGCCTGAGCTCTTTGGGTGGGAGCTTACTTCCTTATAGTTATTACCTTTCTTGATTATGAGAAATGGGAATAAAATTTTAATAACTGCGGGGAAAGAAAAGAAATACTATAGATTGCACCATATTTTTCACTTGACAGTATGGTTTTCAAGTATTCTGGAGTCTATGCAATTAGTATAATATTATGTTTGAATCAAAGCATTCTGAAAAGCTCGCTATTGATAGCAAACCTTTCCTTCTTTTGTGGGAAAAATGCACAGAACATCTCCCATGACGATGATAAATAGATCGGATAAGCAAATGTCAGGGCAGCTAGGTGGTACAATGAATAGAGCACCAGCCCTGAAGTCAGGAGGACCTGAGTTCAAATTTGACCTCAGACACTTAAAACAAAAACTAGCTGTGTGAACTTGGGCAAGTCACTTAACCCCAATTGTCCTCCCAAAATAAAAAAAAAGATAAGCAAATGGCCCCATGTTTTATACCCCACTTGCAATTATTATACTCAGAGGTCCTTGAACAATTATTGCAATAGCTTCATCTGGCACAGAACATTGTTTAATTTCAGCCTGTGGTGGGAGCTACCTTGTTTTGAGGACAGGGTTATTTTTCTTTTATCCAAATAATTTCTTAAAATTTTCAGTACTACCAAGATCTTACATTCTCTGTACTTCTCAGTCCTCCATCATTCATTAATGATCATTTCCACCCTTTTGAAAACCCCTTTGAAATATCTTGAGAATTGATTCCTAATGGCCTTTGAAACTGTGTCACCTTTCTTCACCATATCCTGACATTCTTCTCCATTCCAATATAAATGTGATTGCCACTTGTAGTTATAGTGCTTTGGGTAACGGTTCTACTATTATTATTAATGAAAAAAGATCACTAATAGAAATATTTGTTTCACTTTGTTGCCTTTCCATTTTCATCTGCAACTGTGTAAATGAGGCTCTTCTTCTCCATCAGAACTGTAGAGTATCCCCATCCGTGATTATGAAATGCAATAAGGCTGAACCCCACATAAGCCAGAGAATGTCAGATTTAGCAATATCTAGAGACCATAGTCCCTGGCTTGTTTTGATCCCATCTAGGATTGTTGTTGGTCTCATCCAGGCTTGTAAAGACCCAACCCAGAAAGAGATAACACAGAGATAAGTGTGGTATGAATATTGATGCCAAAATATTTAATGAAGTATTAACAAAGAGGCTATAGCAACATATTTAAAGGTTATTCACTGTGAACAGATTGAATTGAAACCAAAATATAGGAATGATTCATTAGTAGCAGGGAGAATTTGCCAATAAGAAGTCCCTGTCCCAAGTCAAATTCACCCTGTTATGTTGTGTCTCCAGAGGGTAGTTGCTTTTCTCTCTCCCCTCTACAGATTTAGGTGCTTCTCAGAAAGGTTGGGATATGCTTCTAATGCTGTTAGCTCAAACCCTGATTCCAATATATTTCCCCAATATCAATCCCCAGTGCCAATTCAAATCTCAATATCACTGATACCAATGATTGCACTGTACTAGCAATTTAACACTTTGATTTTTCCTAAATATTAACTCACCAATTCAAATAAAAGAATTTTTACAGAGAGAGATATAACCACATTTCCACCCAAGACTGCAGTAGTTTTCTGGGAAGTTTTATGCCAGCTAAGTGCTGTGTATGTATGAGAGACATGACTCCCGGAGTAGGTGATAGACTTATGAGTTGGCAACACTGTATATCTGGGTAAATGGGAAAAAGACTTTTTGGGTTAGGGAAAGACTGCTAACAATTGGAGAAGGAGTTTGAGAGACATGAGGCAAGTATAAACTTTTGAATAACAGATGGGAAATATCCCTGGAGCCAGAGGCATTTTGAGAAACTGGCTTCTAAATGTCCCTTGATTTTCAGTACCTGCAAACCTAGAGAGTGCTAAAAGTGTATTACCTCTAGGAGACTGTTCTCTCTCCTAAAGAGCTAATTTACTTGTATATTCATTTATCTGCTCTAATCTGATTACTTCTCAGATTTCTGTTTATTGTTGACTTTGAGAAAGATATTGGCTATGATTGTCTTTTGTGCAACCAGTATTTGGTGAAAAGGAGCCAAACTGGTAACTCTTTCCTTTAGAGTGACTAAGGAAAGTGTATTTTATTCATAATCCTTTAAAAAGAAACTTCATACCCCATAGAGTACAAATATTTAGGTTGGATAGAGTGCCAGGCCTGGAGTCAGGAATATTCAAGTTCCTAAGTTCAAATCTAGCCTCAGATACTTACTAGCGGTAAGTGACTGGGCAAATCACTTAACCTTGTTTGCCTCAGTTTCCCTATCTACACAATGAACTGGAGAAGGAAATAGCAAATCACTCCAGTATCTTTGCCAAGAAAACCCCAGATGGGGACATGAAGAGTAGGACATGACTGAAAAATGACTAAAACTACTGAAAGATCCAATAATCTAGGAGATGGGAGATTGAAGGGGTGATCACCTAGCCATCTCTAGATTTGAGGTTCCCTGCCTTTCTTCTGCTGCATTACCGGCAATGCAGCTGTGGCCCTCCTCCTACTTTCTACAAAGGTAGAACTCATAGCCTCCCTTTGAAGACGTGGAATAGGGTTTTCCAGATCCTAGAGCAGATATCTATTTATCCATGCCTCACATGGGTCAGCTGTTTTATGCTAGGTACATCCACACCTATGTCCCACCTAGCCTCCACACTGTTCTTTACCTGAACACAGGCTCCCCTCAAACTGTAGCAGTATGAGGAGGCCACCTTGAAACTCATATGTGTTAGCTTTGAGAGTTCAGTTCAAGCCTCGTCTTTCCTGCCCAATGTTCTACCCATATGACATCAAGGATTATTAGGGGCTAGAAGAGCCATCAGCTGGAGCCATCTAAGGGTTCTCATTTAAACTATAGATCAGTGGGTCTGAGTATGTCAAGGGCATTTCAAAGAATTAACAATAAATTACCTCATAAGTGTGAGGCCCTTATAGACAGTGATAAGTAATAAGGTTAACATATGATGCTTTAGTGATAATGGAAGAAGTAATATATGTAACTAGATAATGTCCCCTGGTAGAGTGTATGTAAGCATATTTATGTAACTTTCATATGTAATAGTTTATGTCATATAAGACCTCTAGATTTTATTTCCCTACTGTGGTATGTTATATGTTGTGCATAGCATTATATATTTGGCCTTCAAGAGAAAACTTTGCTCTATATGCTAGTTATTTTTCTGTAGGTGATAGGCCTGTGTGATTTACTACATGCAATCTCAATGTGGGTACTATATAACTATGTATATACAATGTCTTTGGGATGATTACATATCTATGCTATATGCTAATTAATGAATATGTACTTGTGGATGTGAGTTTATAAATTAAAGTTTTGTAATCTGGGATCCATAGACCTCATTGGGATCTATAAATATATTTCAGTGAGTCCATAAACTTACATAAAAAAAATACAGTTTTATTTTCACTAACCTCTAACTGAAATTTAGCATTTCCTTCAATTATTGAAAAAACATTCTGAAAAGGGTTCATAGTCTTCACCAGGCTGCCAAAAAGGTCCGTGACACAAGAAAAGATTAAGTACCTCTTTATGTGGTAAGATTTAAAGATATAGCAAGTATATTTTATTGGGGTGTGATGAAGGGAGAGAGGGATAAAGGGTTATATTTCCTATAATGCTTAGGGCCAAGAGAACTACCAGGAATCTGCTTTTCATTTCATCTACTCCCTAAAAATGCAGGATACTAAAGTTATTGTGTTAGTGTTTGCAGAAGCTAGATGATGAATTTGAGAGAGAGTACATGATGTTTGTGTCCTGTTCATCAATCCCGTCTAAGAGGTTGTGCCTGTGTTATATTTGGAAAGGCTTCTCTAGAGGGTGATGATGAGAAGGGTAGCACTTACGCAACAGGTGTACAATGTTGAACTGACCCACTTGAGTAAGGCGTTGGTATGGTTACACATATCACTGACCAAGGAGCTAGGAGAGTTCTGGTCGGGAAAATAGAGGCTATACCAGTACAAGGAGAGAGGTTAGAAGTGGCTAAATACCGCATAGTTTTAAGATATTTCCTGGATTGTAAGCTGAAGATAGTTGGATCAAGACAAGCAGAGGGGCTGGAGGTCAGAGGGCAAAGTGACCTGCCTTAGGAATAACATTTGTAAATCACGGCCAAAGAAGTCAAGATATTTTCTGCTACATTAGGAGAATTGTGATCAAGGTTGAAATAATTATCAGTGGAAAATGACATGCTAAACCAAGGGGAGCACTATAGGATAATAAGTTAAATGCTATAAATGAGGCTCATAGGAATATGAATAAGCAGCATATTAAGAAATTACTGTTTGAAAAAATGTTAGTTTCTCAGAAGATGCTAAAAATTTAGCATTAAATTGTTTTCTCTGTTACATTTGCAGCTGTAAATGTAAAAATTATTTTAACTAAAATTACTTTTATCAGGTATCACAAGCCAAGAAGGATTAACCTCATGAATGTGATTTTGGTGTAAAAATCTTGGCCCTGCAACTGATCTTAATAAAATCAAACATTTCTCCCTTTGCAAAACCTTGTGAAACTTAAGAACTTTACAAAACAAGAATTTATAGCTCTAAATCAGGGAAAACAAAAACTACACAACCAAAGCAAGGAATTTATTTTGCTTGGATATGTATATTAGTTACAAAGATTTCATTTTTCTTATTTTTCAATTGGAGGAAGGGAGATGTTAAGAAGAGAAAATAAATGCTTGTTAATTAAAAAAATTATCTCAGCTCTTAAATGTTTATGGTAAACTAAGAAAATATATATTTGTCAAAATTTTCATCTGTCATTTATGTCTTGCCTTGTCTATATGTAAACAGTTTGATGGTTAAAAGGGGGGTAGAAAAAGAACTTTTTTTCTATTAAAAACTAAACAATGTGAGAAAAACAATGTCAAGGACACAAAATGAGAAGAGACATTGTTGAGTACTTAAAGTTGCTGGGGATTATTGGGCCTCAACTCATTTGCTTTTATAGATATTACAAGACATAAGAGGGTCAAACAAGACAGACAGAGAGAGAGAGACAGACAGATAGAGAGACATAGAGAGACAGAGACAGAAAGAGAGAGACAGAGACAGAGAGAGAGACAGAGAAAGGGACAGAGAGAGAGAGAGAGACAGAGAGAGAGAGAGACAGAGAGAGAGAGAGACAGAGAGAGACAGAGAGAGAGAGAGACAGAGAGAGAGAGAGAGAGAGAGAGAGAGAGAGAGAGAGAGAGAGAGAGAGATTGTAACTATTTAGAGGCTAAGGTATGATGTTTAAAAGGAGTATAGATTTTATAGGGGAAATTTAGTGAGTTGTTTCCTTTTAAGTGAATGGTGAGCCACCGAGTAATAAATGGCTCTGATTTAAGCCCTAAAAGATACAGAAAATAAGAGGTTCAGGCTGAGTCAAATTAAAATTAAACATCCAGGAGCAGGAGCAGGAAATGTAGTGTTGTAGAAGGAGCAGTCAGCTAACAGAAGGCTTCAGCAACATGATTCCAGATTGTTAGGAGAGAGGCTCAATCTCATGAGATAAGAGCTTTCATTTTCCAAATATTGCTCTTCAATGCCCTCTAGAGTTTAGGAGGGGTAAAACCTCACAGAAATACTTCATGGCTCTTCACTTTTCTCTCTGTTTTGAGAAAAGCCATAAGAAGAAAATTACCACTGTTTTCCTGTATAAGAAACTACCTAGGAAACTGTATATAAGAAATAGCCTTGCTCAGAATGTTACCCTGAGATGTTTGCTGTTAGCTCTGATCTAACTAAACAATGCAGCATCACAGTGATTGAAAAGCTTATTGGTCTGGGCAGACAGGGTTGGGAAACCTGAACCCTCGAGGTTCTCAAGTGTGACCCTTTGACTGAGTCCAGGTTTTACATAACAAATTCTTTTATTAAGGACATTTGTTTTGTGAAGTTTGGACTCAGTCAAAAGGCTGCATCCAAGGACCTAGAAGGCCACATGTGGCCTTGAGACCCACAAGTTCACCACCTCTGGCTGAGCTATAGTGCCAGTTTGATAAGATTTGCAGTTCTCTGGCTTAAAGAGAATTAAATTAAGAGTTAAAACATTCTAAATGCCATTTAAGGGTGATTACAAGTTGAAAGATAATAAGATGTTTATAAAGTTGTAAACACTATGCCTATTTGAGAATGAAAGTGAAAAGATAGCTGAATAGTGATGAAAACCAGAAAACAAAGAGTTAAAAGAAAAGTGGCTCCATGTGGCACGGATGTTCCTGAATAGACAAATGGCATTAGGACTTGAAAGCTAGAGTTATGAGTTAACAAAGTCATCCTGAGCACCTGGGTTTTATCCATCATGTGTTTCCCTGCCAAGTTCTTATAGTATGTTCCTACTTTTACCAGAAAATGTGTCAGTTG
The DNA here is from genome assembly GCF_028583685.1 of Petaurus breviceps papuanus. Taxonomy (NCBI): domain Eukaryota; kingdom Metazoa; phylum Chordata; class Mammalia; order Diprotodontia; family Petauridae; genus Petaurus; species Petaurus breviceps. The sequence goes on along the minus strand of NW_027187332.1, from coordinate 14,768,750 downwards.
TGATGTATTTTATTATTCAAGTACTTGTTTCTGAATACCTGTGGTGTTATCATTTCTTTTGCTTTTTGATAAATAAATAATTATAATTAAAATCCAGAAGTGGCATTAATATGAGTGGCTAGCTCATATAAATGGAAATGCATTGGTAAGAGTTTAAGAGCTAAGGGGTGATTGGAGAGAGTGTATTTCCCCTCAACATAGGTGCCTCTAGAACCCTGAGATAATTTGAATATACTCACAGGGTAGTGGTCTATCTCTGGAAACCAAAGTCTATCAGTGTGAGAGCAGGTAAAAGTGAGTGAACCAGCCTAGAGAGTGAATAGGGGTCCACATGATGAAATAAGAGTTATGGGGCCCCAAGTGTTGGAATCACATCCCATAAGAGCAAGCAGGTCTATCATAGTCCTCTTCTTACTATAGTATGAAAATTATAAGACCTCTTCATATTGCAGCCAGTATAATAACCAATAGTAGTTACCCTCATTATTGCCCTCTACCCAAGGACCAAGGGATGGAAAAAGGAAGAAATCTCTCAGTAGAGGCTTCCAAAGAGCCCACTTCTCAAATATGAGATAGAGGGGACATAGCTAGAGAGCATTTTATCTGAAGTAAATCTTAGGATGGGTTAGTAATTTGTAAAATAAATATGAGTTTGATATAAGGGCCAAAAAAATTGATGTGATCTCTGCATTTTGAGATGAATTATGGGAATCATGGTGCCTAGGACTAGAACTAGGATTAGATGACTACTCTGGTTTGCCCTTGACAGACCACTTCTGCTTTATTGTGTTAAGTCGAGTGCCACATTTTAAAAAGACATTAATCAACTGGAATGCATAGAGTGAATAGTAACCAGGATGAAGAAGAGCTTCGGGTTCATTATATGAGAACCAGTAGAATAAACTAGGAAAATTTAGCCTGGAGAAGAGAGGATTTAGGCTGTGTTCTTGGATTTTGATAGCTGTACTGTGGAAGTACAGCTAGTCTTGTTCTTATTTTACAAAGAGGGCAGTGATAGGAGAAATTGGTGGAAGCTGAACACAGGAAAATTCAAGCCTGATTTAAAGAAAAGCTTCCTGATATTTAGAAAATGATTCAAAAGTGGAAGATCTGCCTTGTGAAATGGAAGGTTCTCCCACACTCTAGGTTCTTGCATGTTTTAAGGATCCCTCATATTCCAACCTCCTATTACATAAAAAAAACCTCCTCTGTGCCTTATTCTGAATTCTGCAAAATGAATCTGCACATAAAGTTGTAAGTCTCAGGCAACTGACTGTATTCAGGCTGTAGTATTGTTTCTGGATGGTCTACTGATACAAAAGTCTATGTAAATTCAGTTTTAGGCAGATCAAGAAACCTTGAGTCTGTTAAAAAATGAACTAATCTAGAGTAAGAAGACCTCAGGTACTGCAACTTTTTTGAGTCTTCTAAATTTGCCTGCTGACCCATCCATCTATCTCATCAGCCTTGAGAGTGGCAACACAGAAAATCACCATGGCACAAATTTCCAAACCTTTTTCTCTAACCTCTAAGACAATCAACTAAAGGAGTGTTTTTCAATTGCCATTCTACCCTCTAAGCAAACCATATGAGGAAGTTACTCCTTCAAATGCCTTTTTACTCATTTAAGACAATCACTTGAAAGAGAGATTACTTAAATCCTAGATAAAGGATTGCTGCATCATTTGAAGTCCAAAGATTGCTCCCTCTTAAGAACCAAAAGAAATCCTTATTAGCAAGTAAAAACATAAACTTACATTATTCTAATATTTATAAATAATTGTTCTTCTCATCTATCTACCCATCTATAGGTGTGTGTGTGTGTGTGTGTGTAATTTAAATTTGGTTAAGGTGTGTTTTTTTCCATTCCCCCTTTAATAAATTATCCTAGTTTTTATAAATACTTCTGCTCATATATCTACATCTCTATGATATATGTGTATGTGCATGAATTTCAGTGTGAATATATCTATATGTGTGTGTCTGTATATTATATACATATACATATATTTAATTTATCTATGAGGTATTACTTTCTTTCCTCCCCCCCTTACTTTTGGCAGTGCAAATAATCCACCTTCTTCCCTTGTAAGAAAACACGTTTGCTTCTTTTTCTATTTTTTAATAAAGTGTATTTTGGGGGTTTTTTTTGTAGAGCAGTATGAGAAAATAAATCTGTAAGCTTCTCTGGCTTAGAGAGCAAAAACATGTTTTACTAAAATGTGTAATTACTAAAAATAATAACAATAAACAGATACCCTAGCTCAGACCTACACAACTTGACAGTAGGTAGGGGCCAAAATTAAAATGGGTTAAACTTCTTTGGGCTTGCAGATAGGTTTTTGGTGGGTTACTTTCCAAGTAAAGGTATAATTAATGCTTAAACTATTTTGCAAATAAGGCATATTTTAAAAAGGGAAATTTCACTTAATATCAATTAATTATACTAAAGGTTTTTATTTATCATGAAATCATACTGGTTTTAAAAATTACTTTGCTAAGTGTTACAAGTTTTAAAACATTTTTTAGGTTTTCTTACTGTTTATATTTAATAATGACCTAAAACATGGCAAAAAGATCTGACTCTCACTCCCTTCAGACTAGAGACAGACTGTCAATGGTTGGTTGCCATGGGTCATGTGACAAATAGGAGGGAGTGAGCAGTGGCAACCCACCCATCAAGTTACATGACAGACACAATAGTGACTAATAGAAGGTAGGTTAAGCAGGGCATGGACAAACTACTCATTGCAACTTTACTTATTTTACATCTTCATTTTTCATGGGTCTCCTGCAATCCCTTGGCAGGCCACAAGCAGTCCATGATCCATGGGATATATGTTGTGCAGGTCTGCACTAGCTAATCTGTATGTATACGTATATATACACATACATAAATTTACACACACACATATATGTAAACATATATTATGTTTACATTACTTTCTTTGTATCCTAATGCTTATCTAAATAACTCAGTGATATCTCAAAAATTTTAGGGCTGTTCAATCTTTTCCAGCCTTAATGGGCTAGAAAGCCCTTAGTTAAGTTGCTCTTCAGAGAAAAACATATACTCCTACCCCATATTTACAAGTTAGAATCTCTTCAAAGTCCTGGGCTAAAGGTCTTTAAAAGTAAATATATTTAATAAAACTAAATTTTAAATTTGCCATTCCACTTTCTGATCCCAAAATGATATAGATATTCAAAGTAGAAAAAAAATTGGGAAGCATGTCATTTGGGGGGAGCAAAATCCTTCTCTCCACATAAGGAAAGACCAAAAGTCTTGACGTATTCTTTGCAGACCTGCTTCCCAGATGCTGGTGCTTAAACCAGTGATAGTAGCAGTAGACCTTAACTCATAAGTTCCCCTGCTGCAAGCCTAGGGGAATAGGCTTCAAAAATTAAATAACTGCAGAGGGTCTATAAGTAATATATCAGTCCATTTAAAAACAAAGACCAGTTGACTATACCCATAAATATCATTCTCATAAATATGGCTTCAGATATGTAAATTTCAAACATGATTTATCTTTCATTTCACTGGTTTGTCCACTTAGCACAAAAGTCACCCACTTAGGATTCTTTACTCACTTGACAATCACTGGGTTTGTGTACTCTGACTTCCCAAAATATGGGCAATAAAGCTCAGTCCAGACTAGACTCAGTACTTATATAATTGTGGAAAGCAAAGGTGATCAGATAAATATGAACCCTTTGATTGTGGATAGCTACACATGCTAAAAAGCAGACTTGAAAACCTAGGATGGATTATTGGTACTGTTGAGCAGAATTTTCAAACTATGATTGCCCCCTTGTTACCATACCCATTAGAAATGCCAGTCTACAGCGCTGGACCATTACCATATAATCCAGATTGCTCAGAATCAAAGACCACGGCACCCTTAAGAACCAGTTTTGTATGGAATAATCAGAAGGAAGTACATATTCCCTTTTTAACAAGAGACATTGTATTATGGCAACAATCCATTTGTTGTCTTTTAGAAGGACCCAGTGACCATCATTATAAGAAAATTATGACTATTATAAGGAGCAATAACCCTACTTGGAAGGATGTCAGTGAGTTATTAGATGCCCTTCCCATAAAGGCTGAGAAGGCAAAGGTCCTGTCCTGTGCTGTAAAGTTAGAAGATAGACATAACAGGACCACATGACCCAGAATGGCTCCCAGTTGCAGCTATAATAATGAAAGACACTAGGAAACATTCAATGCTCCAGATGCAAGAAAATGCAAAATGCAAAAACAATGCTCCAGAGCAAGCCGCACAATACCTGATAAATTGAGAGAAGTTCCATGACACTACTCAAAATTTAGTTGAACATCCTGATGCTTTCTATATTTGTTTGTTGCTGTTGCCCAGAAATTTGCTCAGTTAGATCCAGAAAAAAAGCAATTGTTTCAGCTTATGGTAATCAATTGGCAGCAGACATTCCTGATTACTTTCACAAATTCTGCCTTGGCTAGAGTGGGAAAACTATTAATAAACTCAGGAGAATTGAATCATATGTGCTTGATGGATGGAAGGAGAAGGAACTTGGGAAAGAGAAAGAAAATAAGGTTAAGGAAATGAAGATTTTGGCAGCTGCCATGAAAGGGGACAATGTGGGAGAGAGATGAAAGATCAGAAAGGGGGATTTAGAATGGGGGGAGGAATGCTTTTACTGTAAATCAGAGGGGCTTTTCAAGAGGGATTGACAAGAAACTGAACAGAAAAAGGCCTTCAGCAAAGGTTAATATCCTCTAGGTTATCCAAAGAGGGACCTGAAGAATCAGCTGCTACATGAACCACCACCCAGATACATCCAACAATGCTAGATTTGTAAACTAAACTAGCCCTTCTGTGATTATAATGACCAGCCTTGAATCCAGAGAAGAGATAAAGAAGTGCAGTATCTTCCTTTCATTGCATCACCAGAGACTATGGTTGTGAAATGTTGCCTACACTGTCAGGCCCATCAGATATAGGTGCCGCTGCAGCTAAGATAAACTTTCTTTGTTCCAAAGGAAAACTAACTACAGTGGAATCAAATTGGGAGTTAGGAGTGGAGAGTGATAGGTGATATTCATAAAAACAAAAGACATCAATAAAATTAGTTTAAAAAATTTAAGTAGAGAGAAATAAAGTAAAAGTACCTAACCTAGTTTCCTCCTCCTGGAATGTAAACATTGCTTTATCTGCTTGATCTTTTCATCCAATATAGACTTGTTTACCTTTCTTAAATTTCCTTTGATGATTTACATATCAAAAGCCTTGCTCTTTCCTGATTTCTTCAGTAGGAAAGATTTCAGTTCCTTCATTCTGCTGAAATTCCAATATTTTCCATTGATGTCAAACCTAAACTTTGGAGTATATGTTATTTTGGGGGTGCAAAGTAATTTCCTTTACTTTTCAGTAGATTCCAACTTTTTTATTACATTTCTACTAGTTGACATATAGTTTTGTTCCATTCAGACTGTTTTCACTTGATAAATGAAGGGCCTCATCCTGACTGCAAACAAGATTTTAAGGTTTAATGTTGAAGCTCTGGAATTTGGTAAGTACATTTTTGGTTGAGATCAGTCAGTCAACAAGCTTTACTTAAGTGCTAACCAGGTGCCAATGTTGTGATAAATGGTGAGAAAAAAAAGAAAGGCAAAGACTCAGTCCCTGACCTCAAAGAAGGAGTTCACAGTCTAACAGGGAGACAATAAAAAAATAACTATATATAAAGAAAAAATTGAAGATAACCATCAGAGGGAAGGTACAATCAGCAGTAGGGTAAGGAGGGACCAAAAGGGCCACCTGCAGAAACTGGGATGTGAGTAGAGTGCTGAAGAAAGTCAGGGAAACCAGATGGAGTTGAGGAGGAGGAATATTGCAGTCATGAGGGACAGTCAGTGAAAAGGCACTATGCAAAGAGAGGTAGAGGATTATATTTTAAGAATAACAAAAATCTCATTTTCACTGAGTCATAAAGTATGTGGACAGAGGTAAAATGTAAGAAGATAAGAAAGGTAGAAAGAGGCCAGATTGGTGGTGGGATTAGGGAAGGCTATACAAGTCAAACAGAGGACTTTATATTTGATCCTGGAGTTTTCTAGAAGCCACTGGAGCATTTTTGAGCAGGGAGGTGATTGGTCAGACCTATACTTTAGGAAGATCATTTTAGCAGCTGATAGAGAATGAATTAGAATGAAGAGAAAATTGAGGCAAAGATATCAACCAAGAAGATATTGCAAGAGCCTAGAGATGGAGTAATCACATCCTGCACTAGGGTAGCAGCTATGTGAATAGAGAAATGGGAACATATATGAGAGATGCTATAAAGGGATAAATATCAAGACTTGGCAAAAGATTGGATCAAGTGGGGTGAATTGCAAATAAAAACCCAAGGATAACACCAAGTTTGCAAGCCTAGGTGGTTAGAAAGATGATTCTCTCAACAACTTTAGGGAATTTTAGACATGTGGGATTGTTTAGGGGAAAAAATAATGAGTTCTGTTTGGGGCTGTAGCAGCAAGCACCCCAGCATCCCCAGGGTGGCTGCCAACACAGGTTCTTAGATCTGCTTTTCTAAAGGAAAGCAAATCAAAATGGGTTAACAAGCTTACTTTAATCAATCAAACATATATCATTTACCTAGTTCAGGGGGAAAAGGCCAGCACCCCAAACTTCTGAATATACAGAGGTTACAAGCATAAGTTACAAGAACATTTCAGCAGACAGGCTTCTAAACTGTCCAACCATTACATACATCCATACCAAATCACAGTTACCAGAGAGGGAAGCATCAACATCTGGGTTTTTCAAAGCCAGGGGGCTCTCAACAACTGCTGCCCAAAGTCTCATCTGGTCAAATCACACACTTCTCAAAGTGAGCCCCAAAGCAAAGCCTCCCATCAGGGCTTATATAGCCTTCTCCTGGCTCAGAGAATGTAACAACCTTCTTGACCCACTGCCCAATCACAAAGTATCTCCTGAGAAACAAGCCTCCCACTACAGGCTCCAGTGCACTTAAGCCTAGGGGCAGGGAAGATCTTAAAAATTTACATTCCCATTACATTTGGCCCCAAGATCTTTCATGACCATAGCATAGTCAATTTACTTTTAAATTAGCACCAAACATATCTTAGGTCACATTTGCAAGATACATAACTGAAGTTACCAAAGTGGCCACTGGGCCTTAAACAAACACAAAGTACATGGCATTATCTTCACCTCAATGCAAAACAATAGTCTAAATAAAGTTCTCTTGGGAGGAAGGAGGTGTCCTTCCCCTCACACTGCTCCAGCCCCTGCTTCCAAGTCCAGAGAGGCAGGCAGACAACAAAACCAATAGGGTGGGGTCCTTGGGGGTCCATGGCCCTTTACCCCACCCACCACAGACCCACCAAAGACCATCTTCCCCCTGGGTTCCAAACTGCGGGATGCAGCAAGGAAACACATTCAGTGCCCCTGCTTTGCCCCACAGTCCTTATCTTGTCCTGTGGCTGAATTCTGAACTCTGGGTTCCTTCTCCTCCTGCAGGTGGCAGCTTCTCCTGGCTTCTGCCCAGGTCCCAATAAAGGCAGCTCACCCTTCCTGATCTCAGCTCAGGGAAGTCAGCATGCAGGCCATTCTTTTCTCCTAGTCCATGTCTCCACAGAGTCACAGCTACCACGACTGGGAAACAATCATCCCAGCCCCCATACTTTCCTTTTACTCTGCAGATCCCCTCCTCATCACCATTTTGTAGCAGCAAGCACCCCAGCATCCCCAGGGTGGCTGCCAACACATGTTCTTAGATCTGCTTTTCTAAAGGAAAGCAACTCAAAATGGGTTAACAAGCTTACTTTAATCAATCAAACATATATCATTTACCTAGTTCAGAGGGAAAAGGTCAACACCCCAAACTTCAGAATATACAGAGGTTACAAGCATAAGTTACAAGAACATTTCATCAGACAGGCTTCTAAACTGTCTAACCGTTACATACATCCATACCAAATTACAGTTACCAGAGAGGGAAGCATCAACATCTGGGTTTTTCAAAGCCAGGGGGCTCTCAACAACTGCTGCCCAAAGTCTCATCTGGTCAAATCACACAACACTTCTCAAAGTGAGCCCCAAAGCAAAGCCTCCCATCAGGGCTTATATAGCCTTTTCCTAGCTCAGAGAATGTAACAACCTTCTTGACCCACTGCCCAATCACAAAGTATCTCCTAAGAAACAAGCCTCCCACTACAAGCTCCAGTGCACTTAAGCCTAGGGGCAGGGAAGATCTTAAAAATTTACATTCCCATTACAGGGGCACATTGAGTTTTGACATGACTGCAGGATACCCAGTTCAAGATGTCCAAGAGACAGTTGGTGATGGGAGACTGGAACTCCAGAAAAAGGGGTCACAGGACAAGGCAGGGTTCTTTAGAAGGGAGAGTGAGGGAAAAGGGAAAAGTAGGGTATAGAAATAGATTTATGGGAATGGGAGGATAGAGGATGGATCCTTGGAGGGGAGTAGGCAAGTAATAGGAGGGCAAGGAAGTGGGTAAAAGTAAAGTAGAGGAGACAGGAGGGATAGGAGACAAGAGATATGTACAAACATAAAAACAAGATGAGGAGTAGAATTTGTTAGGTAAAGTATATTTCTATATATGTATGTATGTATATATATATATATGTATATGTGTGTATATATCTATAACTATGGAGAAACATATCAAAACTTAATTTCAATAAAAAAAACTGGGGGTAGGGAGAGGAGGAGAAAAAAAAGAACAATGTAAAAAAATACAAGTAGAGAACAAAAAAACTTACAAGGAAGCAAAGAAAAGATGGATAGTTCTTAACACAATGTGTAGTATTTATCATATAGATTTTCTTGAAATGAAAATTTGTTGTTATGTATTCTTCATTATTGCTCTTTAAGAAAACATACCTCTGTTTCTACATTGCCACTGGATAAATTATAATGGAAAGAAGGGGAGGGATGACCAGTGGAGGGAAGGGAAGGGAAGAGTGAATAAACTAAGCAATTTAAGCAATTCTTATGCTCTACTATGCATGACATGCTTTTTTTTCCTTTCTTACTTTGTATTTATGTTCCAATATTTAAGTTTATGACATGTTTTTGTCTCTTTTCTCTATTCTCTATTTGTGTTTGAATCTAAAATAAATTTTTTTAAAAAGAAGTCATCTAATCTAATCCTTTCATTTTACAGATGAAGAAACTAAGACCCCAGAGAAGTTAAGGCACTTGCCTAAGTTACAAATGGAGTAAGTGGTAGAGTCAAAATTTTAATTCACCTCCTTAGACTCCAAATCCAGTGATCTTTCTACTGTACCAAATTGCCTCTCTGAGACTTTTTTTCATTTGTTCAATCTCTCTGCTGGATTGTGGGGTTTTTTGGTGGGTTTGTCTCCTAGGCATTTCTTTCCTCTCTCCTTTTCCTAAAAATTCTTTTACTTCTTCCGCCGGCAGCGCCTTGGCTGCCGCCACTTCCAAGATAGTGACGTCTCTGGGCTCCAACACCTACAACAGGCCGAATTGGGAGGATGCGGACTTCCCTATTCTGTGTCAGACATGCCTTGGAGAAAACCCCTACGTCCGGATGACCAAAGAAAAGTGTGGAAAAGAATGCAAAATTTGAGCCGAGACGTTCACAGTGTTCCGCTGGTGTCCCGCATGCTGGTGTCCGCATGCGTTTTAAGAAGACTGAAATGTGCCAAACCTGCAGCAAGCTAAAAAATGTATGTCAGACCTGGCTTTTGAACCTACCTATTCAGGTCTGTGATGCAGGACTATCCTTTAAGGATGACATGCCTAAGTCTGATGTGAACAAAGAGTACTACACCCAGAATGTTGAGCGAGAGATTTCTACCTTATGAAACTCGTCCAGTTGGTGTTCTTGGGACAAGACATGCTGTGACAAGACATACAAGTAACATGGGGCTCAAATTGGCTCGGACGACCCCTTACTACAAACGGAATCGTCCTCACATTTTTCCTTCTAGGTGAAAGGAGAATGTAAAAGAGGGGAGGAGTGTCTGTACAGAAATGAGAAGCCTACAGACCCTGATGATCCTCTTGCTGATCAGAATATCAGATAGATACTAAGGAATTAATGATCCTGTGGCAGATAAGCTGCTACAATGGGCTTCCACAGTGCGTCGCCTGGACCCTCCAGATGATAAGACTATTACTACTCTCTACGTTGGTGGCTTGGGAGATAGAATTAGTGAGACAGATCTCAGAAATCACTTGTACCAGTTTGGTGAGATCTGAACGATCAGTTGTACAGAGGCAGCAGTGCGCTTTCATCCAGTTTGCTACAAGGCAAGCTGCAGAGATGGCTGCCGAGAAGTCGTTCAACAAGCTGATTGTGAATGGGCGCAGGCTTAATGTGAAATGGGGAATATCTCAGGCAGCCAGAGGAAAAGAAAAGGAAAAAGAAGGAACCACAGACTCTGGAATTAAGCTGGAACCTGTCCGAGGACTTCCTGGAGCTCTTCCACCTCCTCCAGCAGCTGAAGAAGAAGCCTCTGCCAATTATTTTAATCTCCCTCCCAGTGGTCCTCCAGCAGTGGTTAATATTGCCCTGCCCCCTCCTGGTGGGATTGCACCTCATCCCCACCAGGTTTTGGACCACACATGTTCCACCCAATGGGACCACCACCTCCCTTCATGCGAGCTCCAGGACCCATCCACTATCCTTTTCAGGATCCCCAGAGGATGGGGGCTCATGCAGGAAAGCACAGCAGTCCTTAACATCCTGCTACAGTGGTTGGGCTCTAAGGAGGAAAGGCGCTTTAGAAATGTAATAAATCTTGGAGTAAATATTTTTTTCCTTTGTAAGTTTCCATGGTAGCATATAACATGCTAAGATATGGGCAGACAGAGAGCTGGAACTGAATTCCTGAACACGGGGCAGGTGGAGGAGCCCTGATAAACTGATAGTAACAGATACGGTCATTAATGTAACAATGCCCTTTGCTTCTTAACCATACAGGAGAAAAGAGGGTCAGGGTGAGTGTGGAGCTTCTGGGAACCTTAAGGAGATTTGTAATTCTAATTGTATGTATTTCTTTGTGTGTTTGGGTTTTGACAAACTTTGACCTGGGGTGAAAGCAAACATTTGACCATATTTTTAGAATAACTCTTTTGCTAGCCTTTTGCTAGTCATTAAGGAGAGTCATTAAGTATTATTTCCCTATTACTCAAGGTCAAACTTTGAAAATTAAACACCCCTAGATACTTTCTTTCCTCTTTTATCCTCCTCTTTCTAAAGGAACCTCTTCCAACAGAACAAAATCAGCTTCTCAGTCTTAAGAAAACTGCTTATGGATGCTCTACCATCCAAGGTGACTGATCTCTTCACAAAACCTTGGGGCCTGCATTGGAAACTGATGCCTCCTCTCATGAGGGAGATGTTAATCTTTTTAACTATAAAACAAACAGACCTTTTATTTTGTTTGTATGGGTGAGCTGTGACTTATGGGAAGGGTCTTTGTTTAACTTGCAGCTTCATGTGTTTCTAATTTTCTGCTGCTTCATAGGAGGCTGTCTATTACTTTTCTCATTATAGAAATGTTGCTTGAATGTAACTGAATTGTAGTCAAGTGAAAAAGATAAAGGAAATGAGACTTGTTTTAAATTTTAGAATTTTTTTTAAAAAGCAATTAAAACGGGCCAGTTTTCCCCAAAAAATTCTTTTACTTATTTGGTGCATATGTTTTTCAGTGGGGGAGGAGAGCTTGGTTTAGTTACAACTACTCATTCAGTCACTGTGCTGGAATACCAAATCCATATTAAAACTTTTGTAATATGTTATTTGGTTAAGTTTCTTGATATTGTTTTGACACAATAGACACTTCCCCAAAACTGCCAAATAAATCCCTTGCAAATAATATTCCCTAAAAATCCATTTGTTTATCAATTATTAAGAGTAAGGAGGGTAGTATTCTTTAACTTTGATAGTATTCGATAAGCATTGGCTTTTATTTGACCAGAATTGTCCTGCTTCTCCATATTGCTTCTCCATATTCTCCTTTATTCATATTGTTTTAGTTATTGCACATGTTGGGGTTTTTTTTATTCTGCATCATTTTATATAAAGCTCTCCCATGTTTCTCTGAATTTTTTCATATCCATCATTTCTTATATTCCATTATATTCACATAATATAATCTCTCTGGCCATTCCCAAATCATTGGGCACTTATTTTATTTCAAGATTTTGAAATACCATCTTTTTTAGCACCAATATTCTTCCAGTGATATTATATGGCTATGATTCATGCAACACCACGGTATTTAAAGAATCAAAAATACAAGTAACCCAAACAGAAATAGACACTTAATGTGGCCATAAGTAAACATAGCACACTATCAGTGATAACTTATGTTCAAGAAGAAGAATAAAGCAAATCTATGTTTGGAAAAGGAAGTGGCTTAGAGTCATACAGTGAAGGTGAATGTAAGGTACACTGTATCTTTAAGGCAATTAATTCCTTGTTATATAAAGAATAGTTAATGATGAGAAGCACATATCTCTAGAAGAAGAAATGTTCATTAAATATCAGAGGCTGTATAATATTGCCACAGTCATTGCCAAAAATTTTGATACTTAATATGAGTAGAAAAGATTCATTTTAATATAAACTGCTAAAATTACAAAAGAGAAATGATCTGTAGTGTAGAAGTGATCTGTAATGTAAAAAATCTATTTGTCAACAATATTGAATATTTCTTTTCTTATGTGAGAAGAATTTGATGTTATAAAGCAATAGAGAAAGATCTTTTATTTATTTAAAAACTAGCAAAATATGATTTTAAAGAAACATAATTTCAAAAGTACCAAAGAGGTGGGGAGTCATGTTGAAGACTCCAGAGCAGGGCATGCTTATGTACATATGCATATTTTTTTTATTTAAGGGTAAAATTAAAATAAGAAATAAAAATATTTGGAGATTAAGTTATGATTTTAAAAGAACTATTGGTGGGACAGGAGAAATTTGGAGAGTTGTGACTTTTTAAGTAAAAGGCAAATCAGAGGGGCAGCCAGGTGGCACAGTGAGTAAGAGCACCTGCCCCAGAGTTGGGATGACCTGGGATCGAATCCGGGCTCTGATACTTAGCACCTCACCCAGAAATAACTGGTCGTGTAACCTTGAGCAAGTTATTTAACCCCAATTGCTTAAAAAAAAAAAGGCAAATCAGGAGGTTCTCATGCAAGCCATCAAACGAAATAGCAAAAGGAAGAAAACAATGCATCCTGTGATTCCAGCAACAAGAAAAGAGCAACCTGAGAAGAACTGAATAAATGTCAAGAGTGCTGAAAAGCTGTTCTGCTGGAACTGTGGAAGTCAGAAGCAATCAACTGAGAGACTTCTGCTAAGGGAATACTGATTGGTTAGAGAGAATTAACATCCAGTAAATTCTACTGACAACTAGCTCCCTTCAGCACCACCTAGAGTTGGAAAAAGGTGAAGTTTGGCTTATGAGCTTATTGTTCTCTGCTGACACCTCTCTGACTTGAGAAGGAAAAGCTGAGGGGGTTTTGTTGTATCCTGGTGAGCTGAGCTCTAACCACTTAAAGAGTGAACCTGAGCTGTGCTGCTGTGAGTTCTGACTAGACAGCACAGTGGCCAAGTGAGTAAATAACTGTCAATTATATAACTATATATAGTTATATAAATATATATATAAACCAGTTATATATATATATAACTGGATTATATAACCCTATTTCATAAAGCAGGCAGTTGTCTGGCTTTAAAGAAAAATGACTATTCACATTAAGAGCTAACTTTTCTAAGTGCCTTTTTAAGGGTGGTATTTAATAGAAAGATGTTTAAAGATTATGTTTTGAGTAGAGATTTCCCCAGATAAAGAGTAGGAATGATTGAGAGTCAAGTAGTAAGCGAAGAAGCAGTTTCATGTGCTACAGATGTTCCTGAATAAACCAATAATATTGAAGCCTGCAGTATAGAGTTGTGTTACCATGAGCACATAAATATCTCCCCCTCATGTGTTTCCCTGTCCTGTCCATTTATTTGTGTCTGTGTCCACTCTTCATCATAGTTAATTTTTTTCAGTATCAGAAATCTTCATTATTTTATTTCTTAAGTAAAGTCTGGGATACAGAAAGTGTCACTATATATTTGACTTTTTAGCCACAGGCTGTCCCTTCCCAAATCCATATTACATTCCTTGAAAAGTGAATGGAGGTTAAGTAACCCAGAAGTATTAGGGAACAGAGGAAGGTGAGTAGATTGGCAGAAGGGTATGATCTCAGGGCAGCTAGGTGGTACAGTGAATAGAGCACTGGCCCTGGAGTCATCAGGACCTGAGTTCAAATTTTTAAAAAGGTCGTTCTTTGTCTCATTTCTTATTAAGCCTTAATCACTGAATGGGTACTGCCTCAGTCAAACTGAGACCTGTTAAAGACCTGAGCATGAAAAGACCAAGGTCCCCCACAGCATCCTGGGTCATCTCCAGTTGTTCTGATCCATATCTGGCCACAGGACCCAGATGGCTCAGGAGGAGAAAGTGAGGCTGGTGACTTTGTACTCACTTAAATGATAAACTCCAATTCACTTGCATGTCATGGCATCACCTCCCTGGGGTCATGGTCTTCTTCGAGAAGGAAGGACAAACAGCAAGTGATGGGACAACAGCTACATGGTAGGAGAAAACATGGATGGACTGTTATCTGCACCATTAGAAGGAGTACTCACTTAAATAAGATATCTATTTAAGTACAGAAGTTTCCAATACTAAAAAGTAGTAGAAGTAGAAATGCCAAAAGACCCAAGGAAAAAAGAAACATTCTGCTTATTTTCTATTGTAGTATAGCTTTCCTCAGCAGGTTTATGCTGACTTACAAGGAACACTACAGCAGGAAATGGGAGTTAATAAAATAAATGTCTATAAGGTCTTCCCTATTGTTTCAAGGATCTGTGCTCTCAAGAAGCAAGTACTGGGGTACAATCAATTTATGCATGGTACAAATCAGCTCCTGCTTTCCAAGAGCTTACACCCTAAATAGGGGAAGATAATATATAAATGGAAGTAAAAAAGCAGAAAGGTGAGTGGGGGAGAGGTCATTGACTATGAACATGAAAGAGAAATTGAGAAGAGTGAAGCCAGGTGGGATTTGAAGAGATGTGACTTGAACTACCTTCTTAAACAGAGGTTCTGGGAAGAGAGGTGTCTGCCCTCCGATTTCTTGACTTGCAGGGCTGGCATTGTCTTTTCTGCAGAAATCCTGATGTTAGCTTCTATGGATATTCTTAGTTCTTATCATTGTAGATTGCCCTCTATAGAATATTAATCAGATACCTGGAATTTGACAGCACTAACAGTCCTTAGTTATCAACTGAGGAGTATCCTCTTGGTGAATTCTCTGCCACAAATCTCTAATTCCAAAAAGGTCTCTCCCTCTGCTGCTTGATAACTCCCTACCCTGCTATTTACTAATGTGTGCTTAAAGAATGCAAAAAAGTATTTTCCAGTCTACCTAAAAGTTGAAGTGCTTTCTAGGGACCAAAACAGATAATAATTTGAGAATTTACCTGATGTATGTAATAAGTCAAATACAGAAAGTTCTTGGGTGATCACATTCCGAAGACACAGAAATAGTGATTCCTCTGTCAAACATACAAATTTCATGTTATCTAAGCAAAGGCAAGTCCCAAAGGAAAATCCACTCCTGGTAGGTAACTAGATGGCACAGTTGATACCATCCTAGGCAAGGAGTTTAGAAAGTCATAAGTTCAAGTCCAGCCTCAGATAGTTACTAACAACCAAAATAAGTCACTTTATTTCTGTCTGCCTCAGTTGAGTTTCCTCAACTATAAAATGGAGATAATAATAGCACCTACCTCCCAGGATTGTTTTGAGGATCAAATGGGATAATATTTGTAAAACAGAACAGTGGCAGGTACATAATAGGTACTGTATCAATGTTAATTGTTATTAGTTATTGTACATATATAGAGGTTTGCCTTGGCAAGGAGCTAGAGATTGTGTCAGTTGTCCAAGAACCATCCTAGAAATCTAAGTACCAAGTGTCATAAAAGGGTATTAAGTATGTTAAAAATCACACAGCCTTTAAATCATTTATGAAACATTGATAATCAGTGTTCATGCCTTTTTTTTCTTCTTCCATTATTGTCCTATGGAAATTATGTCTTGTTTTCCTCTGCAGAAATCTCTCACATTAGGGGCAGCTAGGTGGCACAGTAATAGAGCACTGTCCCTGGAGTCAGGAGGACCTGAGTTCAAATCCAGCCTCAGACACTTAACATACACACACACACACACACACACACACACACACACACACACAAAAACTGTGTGACCTTGGGCAAGTCACTTAACCCCAATTGCCCCTCCAAAAAAAAAGAAATCTATCACATCTGAACCCTTCTTCCTACTCACACAACCACCACCTTAGTTAAGGCCCTCATAATCTCTCACCTGGATTATTGCAATGATCTCCTAATTAGTCTTCCTACCTTGTCTCTGCACTCCAATTTATCCCTTATTCAGCTGCCAAAGTTAATTTCCTTAAGGGCAGATATGACCAAATCTCTCCCCTACTCAATAAATTCTAATGGTTCCCTTTTGTTTCTAATGTAAATAAAATTAGATAAAATTTGTAAAGCTCTTAGCACAGTATCTGGCACTTAATAGATGCTTAATAAATTCTTATTCTATTCCATAATTTAAAATACTCTTTTTAGCTTTTCAAGACCTTCAAAACCTAATCCCAACCTGTCTTTCCAGACACATTATATTTGCATGACATCCTTCCAAGTATCTAGGGTCCAACCAAATCAGCCAGCTTTCTGCTCCTTATATAATGCTTTACCTCTTCTTCATGTCTTTGAACTAATCATCTCCCATGCCTGAAATTCTTTCTCTTGTCACCTATTCCTTTTAGGTCCCCTCACCTCCTTTAAGACACAGCTCAATATAAGCTTCCATATAAGACCATTACTGATTCTTCAATTGCTAATGTCCTTCCTAACTACAGTACCTTGTATTTAAATGTATTGCATGTATTTTGTATTTATCCTATGTAAGTCTTTGCCTATGTAATAGAGAAGTGGCTAATGATCCCAGTCCCTAGGAGCATTTAGAGTGTGCTATGGATGTAGTTGCCCTTATCCCATAACTGGTTCTAGTCTGCTACCTTCGTAGTGGACAGTAGCCTCTTTAATTCAATACAGCTGAGGAACCTGCCTTTGAAATACCTTCCAAATGCATTATTAGTTGGCCTCTTCTTCATCTCTTGGTTTTGATCTTTTTGTATGTAGTGGAACCAATGCTATCTAGAAAATACTTTAAGTATGAATCCATTTTCCCCAGAGACCGAGGTGGCATGGGATGGGGAGGGGGGTTGCACCATAAGATGCTGGATGAAGAAGGTGTTTGTATGCCTGTTCTTGCTATATCTTTGAAATAAATATCAGTTTGTAAAAGTTTTTTTAAAGGTCAGAACCAAAAGAAGAGGCACTGGTACTCATAAAATACTTGTACAACTGGAGAAAGGCCTCCAGTGCATTGAATGAATTCTCTATGGACAACTTAGACAAGAGGGTATGGGCTAGATTATGGTCTTCACTGGTGGGAAGCGTATCTGGGTCTCTGAGATCATTGATCCAATGAAATATTCAAGTACATAATTCAGATATGTACTTAATTGGGTCATCAAAAATATTTGTAGTAGGGGAGGCTAGGTGGATCAGTGAATAGAGCACCAGTCCTTGAGTTAGGAGGACCTGAGTTCAAATCTGGCCTCAGACAATTTTCATTACTAGTTGTGTGACCTTGAGCAAGTCGCTTAACTCCAATCGGCCTGCCCTACCCCCTCCAAAAAAAGTAAAAAATAAATTGTAGTAGACTATATTCTACACTGATAATTTTAATCAAATGTATATTGAGTTGGAAATGTAAGAAGGATTTTTTTTTAAGAATCCAAACTTGTACTTTGAGACAAGATAGATGGCACTTAAAAAAAAAAGCAAAACTACTGCTCATCTGCCCATGATTTAAGTATAGTATTGCCTGGAGGTGGAAGTATATTTAGAAGAATTTTTCTATGAACTTTTCTCAACTGGAAAGAAAACTTGCACAGTTACGTGAGTGTAGGGAATTAAACTAAATAATGGAACTTGGATCTTTGGGCCTAGTAAGTGAGATCTAGAACACCTACAGAGCAATATTTCAACACGCCATTTCAGCAACAGGGTTGTCTTTGGGCTGTGAAAATTGAAGTTTTATTATTTAAGATACTGATACAACTATAACTATATTTTCACTTGCCACCATCACTTTCATTAAATACATATGGCTCACATTGTAAGTCAAAAAACTCAATATGATTTATGCTGTTACATACTTGGCTCATATTACAAAGCACTCAGTCACTTTTTTCATAGATCCAAATGAAAAAAGTTATTATCATCAATTCTCATTCATACAACTCTAATTTGACTAATTTAAAATTTACTGTAATTATTTTTACCATTTTTTCCCCTGAAACCTATTCTTAAAGTACAGTTTTGTTCCCAAAATACATAGCTGTGGAATCCCCATGCCATATGTTTACTCAATTGGTGTTATGCAAAATCATTGACTCATTACCTTTGCATAGTTACTCACAACTTCAGTGCATGCTATTTTCATAATTGAGATACTGTATTTGCTTTTGTTTTAAGATAATCTTAAAACTCTAGAAAATCTTAAATATTAAATACTTATATTGTGAGGACTGGCCCATTGCTAGGCTCTAGCTAACATAAGTGATTCTGTGTTTGATCACTGATTGGCTCACCTCTGTACTGGAAAATTTCTATATATACAACAACTGACTTAGTCAGCTATATTTAGGGTTAGGAATGCAAGGTTAGGAAACTTCATCTAATCCAGGTGTGTAAGCTAAGCAAATGTTATTAATCATATGTGATTAATGATGTAGTCCAGACCACCCATTAATTGACTGCTCCTAAGGTCCCCATCCCACTTAGCCCCAGTGAATTTTTTTTGTAGATAGTATTTTATTTTTTTCCAATTACATGTAAAGATAGTTTTCAAAATTTGTTTTTATAAGATTTTAAATTCCAAATTTTTCTCCCTTCCTTGCTCCCCTATCCACACTCCAAGAGAACAAGCAATTTGATATAGGTTATACATGTACAATTGCGTTAAACATATTTTCACATTAGTCATGCTGTAAAAAAAAGAAACAGAACAAAAGAGAAAAACCACAAAAACAAAAAAAAGGTAAAATTATAAGATGGTAGAGTAAGCAATATATCACCTAACTCTACCACATTCACCTCCAAACACCATAAAATAGTGCACCAAAACAAATCCTGGAACAGCAGGATCAGCAAAAAGATGAGGTGAAACAATATTTTAGCCTAAGAAACTTGAAAGGTCATCAAGAAAGGTCTCTCTCACATGGATAAAAAGGGACCACAGTCCAGGACAGGAAGCATCCCAGAAAGCCAGCAACAAGCCCTACCTCAGCAAACCAGTGGAAGATCCTGAGCCCCAGTGTGGTGGAGCAGGCAAATGCCAACACCAGGATTCCCCATGTGCTTCAGCATAGCCAGGGGAATGGAAAGACTCCAGCTCCAGAGAACTACCACATATGTCAGCATAGCCCCAAGCAAATAGGCAGCCTCCAGTAGCCAAACAGCAGCTTCCAGTGGGCAATCATTCTTCAGCAGCCAGACCACCACATGCTTCAGTGTAGTCCCAGGAAAACAGGTTCATGTCAACCTTATGGGTACCGAAGCAAAGAGGCAGTCTCTTGAGCTGGGCACCCCACCCCCACATGCTTCAGCATAGCCCTGGATAAACAGGCAGTCTCCAGCAGCCAAACCACCATGTGCTTCAATGAAGCCCGAGGAAAACATAGAAACACCCTCACCAGCCACAACACACACCAGAAACCAGCACTAGGTCCACACCTTAGCACCAGGTAAGCTATCAGACCCCTATATCCTCCAGGAGCACCAGTCACACCCCCAACCCATCCCCTCAGCACAGCACCAGAGATGAGGATCTCCTGTGCAACATCATATTCTTTCATTAAGGGCTACATCAGTGCAGCACCAGGTAAACAGACAGGGCCTACAGTCCTTGGCACAAGAAGCCTGAGACAATGCCCTGGGAGCAGAGCTAAAATTTAAAAGAAGGGTGAAATGTCAAAAAAGATGAGCAAAAGAAAAATAGACTCTGACCATGGAAAGTTACTATGGTGACAGGGAAGATCAAGACACAAACTCAAAAGAGGACAGCAGTGTTAAAATACTTATGGGCAAAACCTCAAAGAAAAATGGGAAGTGGTCTCAAACCCAGAAAGAACTCATTAAAGAGCTCAAAAAGGAGCTTAAAATCATATAAAAAGGGAGAAGACAAATAGGTAAGAGAAATGAGAGTGAAGCAAGAGAATTATGAAAAAAAGAATCAACAGCTTGGAAAAAGAAAACAACTGCTTAAAACGTAGAATTGGTCCAATGATAAAAGAGATACAAAAATACACTGAAGAAAACAACTCCTTTAAAAGTACAATTGACCAAATGGAAAAGGAAATACAAAAACTAAATGAGGAAAAAAACTTAAAATATTAGAATTGAATAAGTGGAAGCTAATGACTCTATGAGACGTTAACAATCAATCAAACAGATTCAAAAGAATGAAAAAATAGAAGAAAATGTAAACTGCCTCATGGGAAAAACAACTGACACTGAAAATAAATTCAGGAGAGGCAATGTCAGAGTCATTGGACTACTTGAAAGCCATAATCAAAAGGATGACCTGGACAGCATCTTTCAAGATATTATCAAGGAAAACTGCCCTGATGTCCTGGAAACAGTGCAAAATAGGCATTGAAAGAATTCTCTGATGACCTCCAGAAAGAGATCCCAAAATAAAAACTTCAAGGAACATTATATCCAAATTTCAGAACTATCAGGTCAAGGAAAAAATGTCAAGTGGCCAGAAAGAAACAATTCAAATAGCAGGGAGTCACAATCAGGATTACACAGGATTTAGTAGCTGTAACATTAAAAGATTGAAGGTCTTGTAACCTGATATTCTGGAAGGCAAGAGAGCTGGGTTTACAACCAAGAATCACCTGGCAAAATTAAGCATAATACTTCAAGGGAGAAAAAGTGGTCATTCAATGGATAGAAGAAATTTCAAGCTTTCATAAGAAGGCCAGAACTGAACCAAAAAAATTGATCTCCTCGAAAATCAAGACCCAAGAGAAGCCTAAAAAAGTAAAAAGGGGAAAGAAAACATAAAGGATTCAATGGAGCTGAACTGGTTACATCCTTACATGGGAAGATGGTACTTGTAATTCTTAAAAATTTTACCCCACCTCAGCAAACCAATGGAAGATTCTGAGCCCCGGTGTTGTGGAGCAGGCAAATGCCAATAACTGGTAGTACAACTAGAAGAAATATACATAGATAGTGGGTATCAGTAGAAAGTAAACTTGAGGAAATTACATTAAAAATAACTAAGGAAAGAGAAAGAGAAGTGCACTGGGTACAGTAGAATGGGATAAATTATTTCACATGAAGAAGCATGAAAAACTAGTGGAGGGAAAGATGGGAGGGTAGATGATGGGCATCACTTGTACCTTAATCTCATCAGTATTGGCTCAAAGAGGAAGTAATATACACAATCTGTTGAATATAGAAATCCATCTTACCTGAAAGGAAATTGGGAGGGAAGGAAATTAGGTAAAGTGTGGCATAGGGAGGAGTGGTAACTCATAGGAGAGAGGGATTATGAGAGATGGGGGGAAGTGATAGACAGAAGCAAAACTATCAAAATCCTATCAAGGAGGAAAAGGGTGAAAGGAGGAAAAATAGGATGATGGGAAATACACAGTAATCCTAACTACTAATGTGAATGGGATGAACTGTCCCATAAAATAGAAGAAATGGTAGAGTGGGTCAAAAACATCCTCATTTCTCAAATATATAGAGAACTGTGTCTAATTTATAAGAATACAAGCCACTGCTCAATAAATGATTGAAGGATATAAGCAGAAGTTTTCAGGTTTCTATAGTCATATGAAAAAGTGCTCTAAATCACTATTGATTGTAGCAATGAAATTAAAATAACTCAGACATACCACCTCACACCTATGAGATTGGGTAATATGATGAAAAAAAAGGAAAATGATAACTGTTGGAGATGATGTGGGAAAATTGGGACACTAATACACTGTTGGTAGAGTTGTAAATTGATCTAACAGGTGGAAAACAATTTAGGAATATGCCCAAAGGGAAATCAAATTGTGCATACCCTTTGATCCAGCAATATCACTACCAGTCTGTATCCCAAGAGATCATAAAAAAGGGGAAAAGACCTACAGCCTTTTAATGATGGTAAAATATTGGAAATTGATGCCCATCTAGGGAATGGCTGAACAAGCTGTGGTATATGAATGTAATGAAATACTGTTGTACAATAAGAAATGATAAACAGGCAGATTTCAGAAAAATCTGGAATTCACTGATGCAAGATGAAGTGAGTAGAACCAAGAAAATATTGTACATAATATTAGCAACACTGATGATCAACAATGATGACTTAGCTTTCCTCAGGAACACAATGATCCAGGACAAGTACCAAAGACTCATAAAGGAAAATGTGATACACATCCAGATAAATAACTGACAGACTTTAAATGCAGATCAAACATACTTTCCCCACTTTATTCTTTTTCATGGCTTTTAAAAAATCTGTTTCTTCTTTTATAACTGTGATTAATATGGAAATATGTTTTACATGATAGCACATGTATAACCTATTTCAAATTGCCGACTATTTTGAAAGAGAGGAGAGGAGAGAGGGAGTGAAAAAAATTTGGAACTCAAAATCTTGTAAAAATCAATGTTGTGATCTTTTCATCAAGAAAGCATGAAGTCGGGGCGGCCAGGTGGCTCAGCAAGTAAGAGCACTGGCTCCAGCGTCGGGATGACCTGGGGATCAAATCCGGGCTCAGACACTTATTACCCACCCAGAAACACCTTGCCGTATAACCTTGAGCAAGTTACTTAATCCCAATTGCTTAGGGGCCTCCAGGTGGCTCAGCGAGTAAGAACACCGGCTCCAGTATCAGGATGATCTGGATCAAATCCAGTCACAGATACTCAGCACTACACCCAGAAATAACTGGCTGTGTAACCTTGAGCAAGTTACTTAACCCTGATTGCTTAAAAAAAAAAAAAAAAGAAAGCATGAAGTTGAAAATGGTGGCATAGAAGCAGGAAGACTCCCTGCACTCCCCCCATAACCACCTCAAATACCTATAAAAAATGATTCTAAACAAACTTTAGAGCTACAGAACCCACAAAGTGACATAGAGAAACAAACCTCCCGCTGAAGACAGCCCAGCAGACTGGCAGGAAGGGTCCATTGCAGTGCTCTGGGAGCAGAACCCAGCCCTGAATGAGCCATGGTTTTAGCCCCAGGGCAGCCTGACCAGCCATGGCTAGAGGGACTTCAGGAGAATGGATCACCAGCAGCTGTGGTAGTTTCCAGAATTAATTTTTAATTAATTTAATTAATTAAATATTAATTAATTAAATAAAAATATTTTAATTAATTTAATTAATTAATTAACCAAAAAATGCCAAAGACAAAGTGAGAGGTCAGTGGACTTTGGGAACAGGGGGTACAGGAGTGTGGTCTGGCCTCTGCCCCCCCCAACTCTCAGAAGGAGAAGTGGCTGAGGCACAGTGGTGGCCATGGCATGGCTGCTTCAGAGCTCCTGGCCTGTAGATTGTAGGGGGACCAAGCAACCATTCTGAGGGGTAATTGATCTTGTTTTAAGCTGCTTGGATCTGGATTGCTATCTAGGGTAGAGGTCCTGGGTTAGATAACCAGGTGCCAGAGCCAGTGGAGGCTTCAAAGAAGGCAGCCAACTATTACCTATGGTAGCTGCAAAAACCCCAGCAATTTGGGAAAAAACTCTCCTCTCTGGAAGCAGAGTTCTACTGTGGCAAAAAACTCAAAAGTCAAGGAATTAACTGGCATTGTGAGCAAGCAAAGGCAGCAAAGCAAGCACAGCAATCCAACTTTGGATTCCTTTTTTGGGGACAAAAAGGATCAAAACATGAAACAAGAGGAAGAAAACGAAGTCAGAACTCCTGCATCAAAAGCTTCCAAGAAAAATATGAATTAGTTACAGGCCATAGAGGAGCTCAACAAGGATTTTGAAAACCAAATAAGAGAAGGGGAAGAAAGATTGGGAAGAGAAATGAGAATGATGCAAGAAAATCATGAAAAGAGAGTCAACAACCTGACTGAAAAAATAACACCTTAAAAAATAGACTAACTCAAATGGCAAATGAGGCTCAAAAAGCCAGAAGAATGCCTTAAAAAGCCAAATTTCCCAGATGGAAAAAAAATCTCAAAAGCTCACTGAAGAGAATCATTCCTTCAGAGTTAGATTGCAGCAAGTGGAAGCTAATGACTTTATGAGAAATCAAGATACTATTAAACAGATCCAAAAGAATGAAAAAATAGAAGGCAATGTGAAATATTTCATTGGACAAAACACTGACCTGGAAAATAGATCCAGGAGAGATAATTTAGAAATTATTGGACTACTTGAAAGCCATGATCAAAAAAAAAGAACCTATAAAGCATCCTTCAAGAAATTCTCAAGGAAAATTGCTCTGATGTTTTAGAACCAGAGGGCAAAATAGAGGTTGAAAGAATCCACCGATCACCTCCTGAAAAAGTGAAAAAGATCCCAAAAAGAAAACTCCTAGGAATATTATAGCCAGGTTCCAGAATTACCAGATCAAGGAGAAAACAGCACAAGCATCCAGGAAGAAACAATTTGAATATTGTGGAAACACAATCAGGATAACTCAGGATCTGGCAGCTTCTACACTGAAGGATCGAAGGGCTTGGATTATGGTATTTCAGCAGTCAAAGTAGCTGAGATTAAAACCAAGAATCACCTACCCAGCAAAACTGAGTATCATGTTTCAGTGGGAAATATGGTCATTCAATGAAATAGAGGACTTTCAAGCATTCTTTTTTTTTTTTAAGCAATTGGGGTTAAGTAACTTGCTCAAGGTTACATGGCCAGTTATTTCTGGGTATGGTGCTAAGTATCTGAGCCCAGATCTAATCCCCCAGGTCATCCCGACACTGGGGCTGGTGCTCTTACTCACTGTGCTACCTGGCTACCCCAGTTTCAAGCATTCTTGATGAAAAAAACAGAGTTGAATAGAAAATTTGACACTCAGATACAAGAAGCAAGAGAAGCATGAGAAGGTAAACAGGAAAAAGAAATCATAAGGAACTTATCAAAGTTGAACTATTTGCATTCCTATATGGAAAAAACGATAATTGTAACTTATGAAACTTTTCTCAGTATGAGGATAGTTAAAGGGAATATAAATGTACATATATATATATATATATATGTCTACATATATATGTCTATATAGGAGGGTATATAAATACACATGTGAGTGTGTGTATGTGTGTGTACAGGTATACATAGACAGAGGGCACAGGACCAGTTGAATAGGAAAGGATGATACTTAAAAGGCGAAATTGAGAGGTGAGAGAGGAATATAATGAGAGGAGATGGGGAGAGACAGAATGGGGTAAATTATCCCATATAGAAGAGGCAAGGGAAAACTGTTACAATGGAGGGGAAGAACAGGAAGGCAAAATAGAATGGGTCACTCTTACTCTCATTGAATTTGGCTTAGGGAGGGAATGACATATACAATAAATAGAGTATCTCACCCTTTAGTAGGGCAGAAAGGGATGAGAGGGGGGATGATGGAGGGGAGGGCAGGTTGGGGGGAAGGGAAGTTGGAAGCATGCACTTTTGAAAAGAGACAGGGTCAAAGTAGAGAATAGAACAAGTAGGGGGCGAGATCAGATGGAGGGAAATATAGTCTTTCACAATATATCCACAATGGAAATGTTTTGCATAGCTACACATGCGCAACCTATATTGAATTATCTTCTCAGTAAGGGTGGGTGATGAGGGAGAAAGGGAAAGAATGTGGAATCCAAAGTTTTAAAATCAAATGTCTTTTAAAATATATATATATATATATATATATATATATATATATATATATATATA
>NW_027187332.1:14738512-14742598 GCF_028583685.1 Petaurus breviceps papuanus | reverse complement strand
ATATATATATATATATATATATATATATATATATATATATATATATAATTTTTTGAAATGCAACTGGGGAATATAATATACAGGCACTTGGGTATAGAAATCCATCTTGCTCTACTGGAAAGTTGGAGGGCGGATGAGAGAGTATATAGGAGAGAGTATATTGGGGGAGGGGGTATACAGTCATATTGCTGTTTTGGTGTGGTAGGTAGGGGAAAGACTGGGAGAAAATTTGTAACTCAAAATCCTGTGGAAATGAATGATGTAAATCAAAATAAACATAGAATTTAATTATAAATTAAAAAAATAAAAATGAATGCTAAAAATTGTCTTGACATGTAATTGGGAAAAATTAAAATACTATTTTTAAAAATAGTTGCTTCAATCTGCATTAGGACCCCATAGTTCTTTCTTTGGTCCTGGATAACATTTTCTAGCATGAATCTTTTGAAATTGTCTTGGATCATTGTATTTCTGAGAAGAGTTAAGTCTATCATAACTGACTATAGCATAATGTTGCAATTATTGTGTACAATACTCTTCTGGTTCTGCTCAATTCACTCAGCATCAGTTCATGTAAGTCTTTCCAGGTTTTTCTGAAATCTGCCTGCTCATCATTTCTTAGGACAAAATAGTATTCAATTATGGTCACATACCACAACTTATTCAACCATTCCCCAATTGATATAACCCCAGTGAAAGTGCTCAGCAAAAATAATTTTATATAAGGACAGAGACCCAGGAAATCTGCGTTCTTAATTAGGATATGCACACTAATATATACCTAGGCCACTGATGTGTATCTGTAGGACTAAATGGCAAGGGAGCCACACATTTATTTGCTTTTGAGTAACAAAGTGCTTGACTGACTTGTGATTTTTTTGCCTATGTTCCTTTTTGGTGCCTCCTTACTCAGGATCCCTCACAGATGTCTCTAGTTGAGAAAAATGAAATCATAACTGATTATTCATTTTTAATCTTACCTATATCACTAATATGTAATGTTTTAAAAAGTTGTTTTGTACTTTAATACTGTTTCTTTTACCTAAAAATTTCATGTAGATTATCTTATGAAGAAAACTATTTATCAAATATTTGCTGAGTTTAGGACAAAAGTATCCAAGTTTTCTTTTTTTCCTTCTTTAGTCAGAGAAATATAGCTCTTTACTCCACTTGGATAAGCAGGGAATCACCAACTATAATCCATCCTGTAAAATGGAGGAAACTGGAATTTACCAGTGCCATCTACCATGTAGATGGTATATTTATGTGATCTGACTTGCCCATGCAACCAAAAGGCCATTGCTATCTGCTCTGAACCTGAGCCCTTGCTGCCACATTGTTGCACACATGCTGAACCTAAAGCCTCCTTTTTTTTTAAATTATTTCTCCTAACTAGAATATGAACTTCTTGAGAACAGGGACTTTCCCACTTTTCTACTGGTATGACCTCACACTTTTAGCACAGTGCCTGGCACATTATAAACATTCCCAAAGTGCTTTTTCATTCATTCATTCATTCTTTCATTCACCAAAATGTTCATCAAGATTTGAGTACAAAAAGATTAGTCTGTATGTGCTTTAGGAATTTGTTTAAGTCAAATGTGAAGGATTTGAAGGATTCATATTATCACTTTTTCTCTGCATTCTTTCTACTGTGGGTTAAAATTAAGGGTTCTTTTCTTTTTTTCCTACATCCTACATTGCTTCAACCCAACATAGTTCATCTATCTCTTCTATAACCTTGTCCCTAATAGCCAGAGATTTAGAATTGTTTTCTTCAAGGGGACAGTATAAAAGGAAAAAAGGAAGGGAGGGAAGGAAGGAGGGAAGAAGGAAGGAAAGAAGGAACAACATATACCTTTGTGATGAGAAGGAAAACATAGGCCCCAACTGCAACCTCATATTTTTCAGAATTCTAACTTTGCAAACCTGCCATTGGGAATATCAGGTATTATATGCTCTCCTGAGCAAAGAACCCTAAACTGTGAATTAAGAGATGTGATTCCACTTCTGGCTCTGAAACTAGCTAGTTATGTCCCCTTGGGTAAGTAATTTTATTCAACATATATTGGGAGAGTACCTAGGGTCATATCCTGGTAACATTAGCACTTCTCAAAATTTTTGGTTTCCAGACCCCTTTATACTTTCTAAATTTTGTTTTTCAATTGCTCAGTCATTTTAGTCATGTCCAGTTCTTCATGACCCCATTTGGGATTTTCTTGGCAAAGACACATTTCCTACTACAGCTCATTTTACAGATGAGAAAATTGAGGCAGTTTATCCACATAGTAAATGTCTAAGCCTGGATTTAAACTCCTAACTCCAGGTCCAGCATCCTATCCACTGTGCCACCCAGCTGCATTTTTAAAATTTTGGAGGTTCCCAAAGAGCTTTTGTTTATGTCAGTTACACCTATCTATATATACCATATTAACAATTAAAGCTGATAAATTTCTAAAAATCTTATGAATTTATTTAAATAAAAACAATAAACCAATAAGTTAAAATAAATAACATACTTTTATTAAAACAAGTATATTCCCCCCCCCAAAAAAATGTAGCGAGAAAAGTAACATTCTTTTGCGCTTTTATAAATCTCTTTAATATCTGACTTAACAGAAGACAGCTAGATTCTCAAATTTGCCTGTGCATTCAATCTGTTGAAATCTGTTGTTTTGGTTGCTATATATGAAGAAAATCCAGCCTCACAAGGATATAGAATTCAAACAGGAGGACTATATTAATAGCCTTTTCAGATAATTGTGGATATTCTTTTTTAATACTACACTAAAATTTTTCAAATGGTAGATTTTTATAGGTTTAGTGGTGATGTGGAATCTGAAACCACATCAATGAATTTCTCATATTCCACTACATTAAAATACATTGTTTTATCTTGCTCTTTGGATGGATTTTTTTTTACCCATACATAACTTTTCAATGCTATGTGTTGGTCATTTGAAAAATATTGGTTCATTGAACTATACAGATCTTCCAGATTTTGCCACATTTCATCACACAATATCAAACCAAAAATCATATACATTACTATTACAATCAATCTCCTCAGAAAATCCTTAAGTCTTAGGAAGCTGTCAAATTAGCAGTGGAGATTTACAAGTTCTCCAAAATTCTCAATTTCCCTAGAAAGCTTAGCTTTTGTCATTGGGAACAAATACTGCCAGTTTAATTTCCTTGAAAGCTCATTTTGTTCATTTTCACAAAAATGCTGACCAAATACCCAATCTGAATAATTATAGTTAATCTATCAATCATTCTTTCAGGTAAAAATAGTGTTCCATGAAAAAAAAGTGGCTAGATCAGCTCACAACTCAATCACATCAGTGCTTTTTCTCCAGAACACCATAGTATTTTGACATGCAGAGAAGAGTTTTATGAGTATTTTCCATTTCATCACACAGAATATTAAAGAGACAAGTACTTGAGGGCCAAGATTTAATAAAATTAATTATTTTATTGCTTCAGCAAGGACATTCTTAAATGAAAATGGATGTTTTTTACTCAGTGTATGGAGATGAAGAACACAGTAACTACTAAAACAGGTCAATATTGCTGCCTTAACTTGTGCCATGGTACCCATAGTTTGAATTACTCTCACTTTTACACTATCTGGGAAAAATTTCAGCACAGTTGTTTGGGATAAACCATGGGAGTAAAAAAAAAAAGTTATTCAACACTTTTTATATTTGAGCACCACTTGTGTTTGTTGCCATGCATTCATATAACACTTTGATGATTAGTTGACTGATAGTGAATGAATGCAAGACAAACAGCAAGGCCAGACACATCTGCAAATGTGCCCATTTATAAGGTAAAAATTACAATTCTGCAAATGATATATTAATTCAGTCTTCATGTTTGCAGCTAAATCCTAATTCACAAATCATGTAGGCTCTGGAAAACTTGTACAATCATTATAAAATGAAAGTGAAAAAGGCAAATAGCATCTTTATATTATTATATGAATGGTTTTGTCTTTATAAACCCCCTGAAAGGAGTCTTAAAGACTCTCAAGGGATAAGAGATGACACTTTGAAAATTGCTAATCTAGACAATGACTGCCCC